>NW_007735716.1:30105-31306 GCF_000696425.1 Galeopterus variegatus | reverse complement strand
TGTGTGTGTGTGTGCTTTCATATGAATTTTGGATTTTTTTTCTATTTCTATGAAAAATGACATTGGAATTTTGATAGTGATTGCATTGTATCTGTAGATTGCATTGGGTAGTATGGACATTTTAACAATATTAATTCTTCCAACTCATGAGCATGGGATATCTTTACATTTATTTGTGCCTTCTTCAATTTCTTTCATTAATGTTTTATAGTTAATTCTTCGTGAAATGGGAAGTCTTTGGAGGATTTTGAGCATAGGAGTAACATAATCTTATTTACATCATAAAAATGTCATCTCCCTGGCTTTTTTGTTGACAATAGACCAGAAAGAGGCTTGAGCATTTTAAAACTCTTATTTCTAGTTGTCAAATAAAAATCTGTGTTTCCTTTTAAAGAAATTTGTATTTAGAGAGGGGAAAAAAGCCAAGAAGCTTGGTTGCCCCAGTGTAATGGACAGTCTTCGTGGACCCTAAGAAGAAAATTCTAATTCTGGAATATTTCCATGAAAATCTTTAGATAATGAAGTTTATTATTATCATTATTATCATTATTATTGTTATTAAGTTAGGGATCCACCCCTGAGGCTCTTGAACCACATTTAATCATAATTATGATTATACAGACACAAAATATTTTTACACCCACTATCTCATTTAATCCTCATTTCAGCCCTATGGATTACACAGGGAAGATAAGTATGTATTTGAATTTGAGGAAACTGGAGCTCACCAAGCTCTTACAGCTGATAAATGAAAACATTNGTATTTGAATTTGAGGAAACTGGAGCTCACCAAGCTCTTACAGCTGATAAATGAAAACATTTAACCTAAGGCCCAGATTTTCTGTGTCATGATCTTCTATTACGCCACCACTTTCTCTTTATGTTCAACTCTGCTCCCACCAGTTCCCCCTTTTAAACCCAGGTCACCCCCATTTCAAAAGGATGCCTGAATAATCTTCTCCACCATTCTCTGCTTATCCTGGGCCTCTTTCAAAAGCCCCTCCAGATGCTTAAACCAATCCTGCTTTTCCAAATACCTTATGGATGTCTTAGTCCAACATACAACACGATCTGTAACTCAGCTCCAAGTGCCAATTATTGCTTCAGATTTCATTCTTAATTTTCTCTCCAAACCATGCTCAATTAATTCCTGATCCTGCTAAAATCCATCTCAAACTTAGAAGCTGCTTCAAACACACCC
>NW_007735716.1:26524-29141 GCF_000696425.1 Galeopterus variegatus | reverse complement strand
CATTTTTGCGAATCTGCTCTACACTTACACAGCTTCACCCCTAAATTCAGTGGTGATCTCTGCTTGAGCTCTTGCTATGATTGAATTAATCTCCTCCTCAGGTTCTCTGCCTCACCTTTCTGTTCTCTTTCCCTTGATATCACTGAAAGAATTCATACTTCCCACCTCTGAATCATGTACAGTGCCAAACTTTCATTTTCACTAATACTGCATCACGTCAGTGAACAGCATTACAAAATTTGCTTTTACAGAAGTTTAAACTTTTCAAACAGATGTGTTCAAGCTATTCTCAAAATTTAAAAAGGACATTCTTTATCTTATGTTGAATACAACAAAATTAAGTAAACTATGTATAGACAGAATTTTTTTTAAGTGTTTACAGGTTAGGCACCAAGAATGAAGCAAATCTAGTTCAAATTATATAATAGAGATTTGCTTCATATCTTTATATTTGAACCCAAAATAAGCGTGAAATCTCCATGAAGTCTTGTCCTTGTTGAATTCTATCACCTGTGTATACTCTGTGTTTAACCCAGAGTCTGATACATAGTGGGTGTATAATAAATGTTTGCCAAGTACATGGATTTAGAAAAAAAAGAATGAATCAAGTCTGTTCTGGAGAGAAGAGTCACACACACACACATGTGCATGCACACGCACACACACACTTAGTAAATACACACATATTCTTTCTCTCTCTCCTCCTCCTCCATTAACCTCTTTCTTCCCCCCAGGTAGATCAGTTCCTTAGAGGGAGGATATCTCCATAAAGAGGAAAGTTTTTCTGGTCTCTCTTAGATATTTATCCTGACTGCTGTGTCTCACTAGTCAAACCACTGGGGAAAATATAAACAGACACAGGTAGAATTAAATGCATGCACAGAGATACAGACACAGGGAAATAGGTGCCTTCCAAAGAGCAGACTGGGGAACTATGGGTCCTATTAAGGAGACACTTGAAACTCTTAAAAATCACTAACATGAAAAACCCATTTTGTTTGATTTGGAGTACTAAAGGAAGCAAGTATCCAAAGCCACAAATAATTCTCTCCATGCATGACTCAGCTTTTAGATTGTGTAAAAGAGGAGATTCTTGTGGCTGGAGTTTCTCTCACATCTTCCTCTTGGAGCCAGAAACGTTATCAGGTATGCAAGGAAAGTCTGCTGCATCAGTGCATCAGTCTTGTTGCTGCCAGGTGTAAAAACATGAGGTCCTTCTGTCAATCTGTTAATTCTTTGTTCCTTTGTTCTTTGTAGGAACAACATGTTAGGTCCTTCACTTCCCTTCTCCCAGTACATTCCTGAATAATGTTCAGGGTGCTATACTCACACTAAGGGCTCACTCAGGTACCACAGGGTTCCCACTGCACAACTCACTTAGGGAAAGTGGTGCTCAATGTCTTGGATACTAGTGGCAGGGGTGGGGGTATGGGGGGGATATTAAATTCCCTTCAGTTAGAATATACCCTGAGTCTTGTACCACTTTGTAAAATTAGTCAGTGAAGTTTTGATTGAAACACTATCCTTCAGTAAGTGCAATTAAAGCAGGCTGTTATTTTTTCAGAGTTGTTGGCAAGTGAAAAATGGCAAGAGGAAACTGAGAAAGAAGTAGGTCACAGACTCTCTTGTCTTTTGGATTTACCTACAGATTAACCTTAAAAACATTTAAAAGACGAACTCCTACACTTATAATTTAAAAATTGCTCTCCCCTAGGTAAGTGGCTTAAATTCCCAGCAAGTGGTTGGGGTTATGGAGGAGGGTCTGGCTCCCATCAGTTCATATAGAATGGATTGCCCAGGCTTTTTGTTCCTCCTCTTCAGCTATCAATTTGTACTATCACTTGAAGTGAATAGACAGATGAAAGAGGTGAATTTAAATGTAACATTTGAGCTACTAACATGCACTTTGAAGGTGGAGGCAATAGAAATGACTGTAGTGAGATTTCAAATATCTGTGAAGTATATTTATTCATTGTTTTCTGACCCTTTATTCATAGATAAATAAAATTTCACTGCAGCACAAATAATGTCAACAAGGTCTCAGACATTATGAAGTCAAATAATGACCAGGTGGGAGTCAAGACTTACGAGATCTGGTTCTGGTCAAGTACCATTAGTTGGAATTATATTTCTCTTCTCTCTTCTTGGTGCCAAGAACTTTCTAGCCTGTGAGTAGGGTAAGTTAATTTATATCTTGTGTCTCTGCCTACTGTCTTGAAAAAGCCAAAAATATCTAATTTACACCAAATAAATTGTGTTATCATACCACCTGAGGTACACATATTTAAGTTCTTACTGGAATAAATATCTTTTCTTAGGCCCACAGCATACCGTTGGGCATGCTGCAAAACACACAGTTGAAGAAACCCCTGGTCAGTACACATAACTGTACAGATGTAGGTGGCAATCTTGATTGCTTCTATAAAGCATTAATTCCAAAGGGGAGGAATTTTATTTTTCATGTTCATGATTGTACCAAAGAACTTAGCACACTGCTATGAACATAATGAACAGTGAATAAACATTTGTTTAAAATATGAATGCATCCACAAATGAGTAAAGTGCTACATTTTAAATTCAGCATCCAACTATTTATTTATTTATTTATTTATTTATT
>NW_007735716.1:24849-25932 GCF_000696425.1 Galeopterus variegatus | reverse complement strand
TATTTATTTATTTATTTATTTATTTATTGAAACACAATTGTTTATGCATATTTGTGTGGTACAGAGTCAACTGTCAATATTTGTGTACAATATATGATGATCAAATCAGGATAATTAGCATATTCATCATTACAAAATAAAATCATTCTTTGTGCCCATTAACCAATTTCTGGCTATCCCTTCTCCTGCTCCCCGTTTCCCGCCTCTAGTAACCAGAGTTCAATGTATTATTGCGATTGTTGTTTCTTTCTTCCTTTCTTTCTTTCTCTCTTCACTTAATTTTCTTCAAGCTCATCCATTTTGCTGCAAATGGCAGAATTTCATTTTTTTTTCCTATGGCCGAGTAGTATTCCATTGTGTCTATATACCATATTTTCCTTATCCAGTCATCTTCTGATGGACATTTAGGCTGGCTCCATATCTTGGCTATTGCAAATAGAGTTGTGATAAACATGGGAGTGCAGGTATCACTTCACCATGATGGTTTTCATTCCATTCATTCCTTTCAATCCCACCCAGTAGTGGGAGTGCTGGATTGTATGGTAGTTCTATCTGTAATTGTTTGAGAATCCTCCATACTATTTTCCATAATGGCTGCACTAATTTACAATGTATACTTATATACTACCAACAGTGTATCAGGATTCCCTTTCTCCTCATTTTTGCCAGCATTTGTTATTCTCTGTCTTGTTTCATAATGGCCAGTCTAACTCGGGTAGGATGATATCTCAATGTGGTTTTGATTTGCATTTCCCTGATAATTAGGGATCCAAACTTTTTTTTACATTTTCATAAAACTCATGTTTATTAGAGAAATTTTTCATCATCCTAAAAATATTCTTAATACAAATATCCAAAGTTACATTGGCAATAAAACATTGATCCTTCTGTGTTTGCTCCAGGTTTGATCAAGTACTGAGAAGCAGGCCTCTTGTTCTGTGCAGATTGTATAAATGGCAAAAGGATGGAATTTTGTGAGTATCTTAACAGTGATATTAATAAATAATATGGGCAATTATCCTGCTTTTAAAGTCTGTATACTGCTGAACTTAAAATATTGATGGTGGCTTACCCAGCCAAATA
>NW_007735716.1:21943-24504 GCF_000696425.1 Galeopterus variegatus | reverse complement strand
GCTTTTAAAGTCTGTATACTGCTGAACTTAAAATATTGATGGTGGCTTACCCAGCCAAATATCCTGAACTTTAACCAGGAAACTTCAGGATATAAAAATAAGACTTGACCAATACTTTGAAGAAGACTGTTGGCAAAATATCCAAGTTTTTAGTCTTGTTCCAACTTCTGATTCAGAAAGATTCAAAAATATCTTTTACGTTTCTGCACATCCTAAGACAACTTCTTTCCATTACTTAATTTAGTGAAAGCAAAATTATTAAGGGACAAATTATAGAGTTTAAGGCTTAATTCCTAGCAAAAATGAGAGCACATGATTTTCTATACAAGAGAAATTCACCTACCCAGCAGCTAGGTGCCTCAAGAGTCAAGCCATGATGTGGAATAGTGCAGACTGCACAGAAAAGGAGAATAAGCGAGGGGAAAAGGTGGCCTGAAAAAGAAACCTTGTAAAGGGGAGATAAAAGCTGCCTTCAGCAGATGAAATGGAATTTAAGGCTAAAAGCATTAACAGAGATAAAGAGCTTCACTTTAAAATGATTTTTCATGTCTACAAGAAAATGCAACTGTTGTGAGCTTATATGCCTCTACTAATACAGTTTAGGCATATATAAATAAAAAACTGATAGAATTACAAAGAAAATTGGATAAATCCACATTCATAGTGGGAGATATTAATACAATTCTCTCAGACACTGATAAATAAATCAGACAAAGAATCAGACAACACAATTAACAAACATGATCTATTGGACGTATACATCAAGAGAACACTACACCCCCCCCAAAAGCTGCCTTCAGTTATTTAAGGCCCACCCTCACCCCCACCACACACACACCACCACCATTATGGAAGAGTAATTAGACTTATTTTATGTAGCTTCAACAGAGTTGAAGTTTGCCTGTTGAACTGGAGAGTCTCTGGATCAATGTGTAGAAATAATAAAGGAGATAGATTTTGCTCAACATAAAGAAGTACTTCGATATAACCAGAACTCCTCAGGGAAGGAATGGGCTGGATAATTCAGCAAATCCAGAGGCCACCTGGGAGAATGTGACCTAGAGGAAACTAGATACATAGTTTTCAAACCATTTTACAGAATCCTAAAAGTTCTGCAGCACCTCCTTGGAAGTAGCAAAAGCAAGAGGGCTCAAGACTCCTACTCCCACAGTTCCATTATTATCTGTTTTTATTGGATTTTTGCATATGAAACTCTAAGAAGGCAATTTAGCAGCTACTTCAGGTTTGTATTCAATTTTGCTTCAAAGGAAAAAGTTGTGTCCAAAATTTATACTTGTATGTAGGATATCCAAGGAGCAACAATTTTACCATTAATGATGAAACATTATTGAGACTCAGGGTTATAGGAATATTCGAAATGAAGTGGGGTTTCTTCCAAAACCATCTCCAAATGGGCCAGTGTTATCTAGGAGTTACTGGCTTTGCACGTACGTTTAAGTAAACCCCTTAAATCTCTCTGAATTTCAGTTTCCTTACCTGTGAAAGAGAAGGTTAAAGCTTACTTCCCTACAGCTTAACGGGTCATTAGGAAGACCAAATGACATAATGACATAAGTGACATAATATTACTTAGTACATCTTCAAACAATGTGTTAGCAAAACATACAGATGTTCATTATTATTCGTGCCTTGGTTACTTTGTTTCTCTAACAGCTTTAGGATTTCAGAACAGAACAATGAATTTTGTGACGGAGTTTGTCCTCCTGGGTTTCCATGGTCAAAGGGAAATGCAGAGATTCTTTTTCTCATTACTCCTGGTTCTCTATCTCCTGACCCTGCTGGGGAATGGAGCTATTGTCTGTGCAGTGAAATGGGACAGACGGCTCCACACACCCATGTACATCCTCTTGGGAAACTTTGCCTTCCTAGAGATCTGGTACGTTTCCTCCACTGTCCCAAACATGCTGGTTAATATCATCTCTGAGACCAAGACCATCTCCTTTTCTGGCTGCTTCCTCCAATTCTATTTCTTTTTTTCACTGGGTACAACAGAGTGTTTCTTCTTATCAGTTATGGCTTATGATCGGTACCTGGCCATCTGTCGTCCCCTGCACTACCCCTCCATCATGACTGGGAAGTTCTGTGTAACCCTGATCTGTGTTTGCTGGGTGAGTGGATTTCTCTGCTATCCAGTCCCTATTGTCCTTATCTCCCAACTTCCCTTCTGTGGACCCAACATCATTGACCACTTCGTGTGTGACCCAGGCCCATTGTTCGCACTGTCCTGTGTGCCTGCTCCTTTCACTGAGCTTATTTGTTACACCTTCAACTCAGTGATTATCTTTGGGCCATTCCTCTCCATCTTGGGATCTTACACTCTGGTACTTAGAGCTGTGTTTCATGTTCCCTCTGGTGCCTGCTCCTTTCACTGAGCTTATTTGTTACACCTTCAACTCAGTGATTATCTTTGGGCCATTTCTCTCCATCTTGGGATCTTACACTCTGGTACTTAGAGCTGTGTTTCATGTTCCCTCTGGTTCTGGCCGAACTAAAGCTTTCTCCACGTGTGGGTCTCACCTAATGGTGGTGTTTCTATTCTA
>NW_007735716.1:20838-21862 GCF_000696425.1 Galeopterus variegatus | reverse complement strand
AGATCATGACTTTGGTGTACTCAGCAGTCACTCCACTCTTAAATCCCCTTATCTATAGTCTCCGAAACAAAGACATGAAAGATGCCCTAAAGAAAGTGATAAGATTAACAATTAGTCAAAACTGAGATGTATTTGAAAGAGAAGCTGAATTTGTCACTTCTGACTTTACTTTAACAACAATAGAGAATGGCTTCAGTAAGTGTGTTCTGGTTCACACTTAAGTAGAGGGAGGAACTTATCCTTCACAGTTTCTTAGCAATTCAAGTTCAGCTCATTGATGATAAATGTTCAATCAAAAACAATTTAATCATTCATGGCCTTGCTGAGTAATTATATGGTGTCATTTGACATACATGTATTCTTTTTCTGAGATATATCTTTGCTAGTGTTAGCATTTTGCTGGTTGAAGGAATCCTTCATGTGTACTTGAAGTCTTTCAGGAAAGAGCAATCTTTTGATTACATAAAATACATATTCTTAAAGACAATTGGTCAAGAGGCCATAATGGACATCTTCAATTGTTTGAGACTCTTTCACACCCTTATTCCTTATCTCTAAGTGACAGAGGTATGAAACACAGAGGTATGAAGCATACTCTGTTTTTGATGTGAAAGACAGCCTCAAACAATGGATAACTTCCAACATAATTGTAAAAGAAGCTCCTAATATATTCACCATTAAACTCCATGTGAGATCTTAGTCCTCATACACACTGATTTGATTTTAGATTTTATCCTTTCTTTCTTTCTTTTTTTTTTAATGACAATTCTCCTAGAGGCGCAGGTGAGTAATGGAATGGACAAAGAGGAGAGAACGGAGAGAAGAGACCAGAAAAATCCAAATATTCTTTTGGTTTCAGTCCCAGTGGGTAGAGCTAGTGCCATACTTGTACTTCACAATGATCGGTCTTCTTATATTACCCCAAACACATTTACTCCCAACTAAGTGTCTTTACTCATAGTGCTTCTTCCCCCAATAAATTGTAACAACACCAATATCACTTGTAATATGGAATAACAATGTC
>NW_007735716.1:17074-20149 GCF_000696425.1 Galeopterus variegatus | reverse complement strand
ATCAGCTGAGAAGCCGATCTACTTAAAATGAGAGTACATGCTTTTAGTTATGGCTACTTCATGATAACATTAGGTGTGCAAGGAAGATGGGCGTGCTGGTGCTAGGTGATGAAATGCTCTAGTACAGCACTTCTCAAATCTTTCTACTAAAGCATGTCAGGCAACACTGGTCAGAGAACATGGGGCATTTGAAGATATGTTTTTGAAACTCAAAGTTTTATCTTAAATGATCACAAATTGAACTTTTTTTCCACATGGATAAAGATTTAATGCAAATGTAAATAAAAGTAAATAACATAGGAGAATTTTCCAGATTTCTTCCAGTCTTCTCTGTTAACTTTTAATAGACAATCTGTTTTCACCAGACCAGCTTCTCCCCTAAGTCCTCTAAGAAAATACTGTCTTCTCCTTACTGACAGGACAGAGTAGAGAGACCCACCTAGAGACATAGAAAATGATGTGGATTCTTGTTTTTTCAAATCTTTGGTTCTAGACATGGTGGTGGGGAGAAGAAAGCAGAGAAGCTAAATAGATCTATATGATCAAGAACCATGAAATAGAAAAGGGAAAAAGTTTGGGTGGGGTGAGAAATTGAAGGACCGAAGGAGTCAATGCTTCTGAGAGAATTGTGAAAAAGTGAAACCAATCACTTTCCACTTTGCTCTCAGAATCCATTGCTAATTAATTTGAAAGATAGCCATTTTGTATTTTTAAAAATCTCTTCATTTATTAATTTAAAAATCATATTACATGTAAACATAACAACTTATATTTATGAAAAATAACTATTTTTCCAAACAGGAAATATTTAGTAAGAAGAATGGCATTGTTTTACTTTTCTGTAAATCTCATTAATGTCTGGCTTAATAAAATGGCTGGATCCTTGTGTCTATTTCTTTTTATTTATTTATTTTTTAAAGTTATTTTTATTTGAAACATAATTTATTATACATATTTATGGGGTACAGAGCTGACAATCAGTATTTTTGTACAATATATGATGATCAAATAAATATTATTAGCATGTTCATTATTAAAAATCATAATTACTCTTTGTTTTCCTTACCTGATTTCTCCATAACCTCCCTTTCCCACCTCTAGTAAACAAAGGTCTGTTCTCTTCTTCTGCAGTTACAATGTATTATTGTGGTCTTTCTTTCTCTCTTTCTGTCTGTCTGTCTNTGGACCCACATAAGAGTGAGGAGCCAGAACAACTGAAAAAAAGGAGCCACTCAGAAGCTGATGAGTCATCACAAGGGACCGGAGAATGGCCCATCCCATGGGAAGTGTTTGGAGTACAGGTGGTGGGGGAGACGGGCCCACCGGGGGAGCACTGGGGCACAGCAAGGACAGCTGATCTGCCCCCGAATCAGCACAAGACCACTCAGAGGAGACTGGTCAGGAATATAGAATTGTATGGGGTGCAGTTTGATGTCAAGACTCAGACCCAGAGTTTCTACACAGCCCAGGTGCACTGGATCTCACAAGATCCAGGAGTACCTAAAAAGCCAACCATTAAAACCTGAGCTGCACAAAAAGCCTTCCCCAGGGAATCANTCTGTCTGTCTGTCTTTCTTTCTTTGCTCACATTTATAAGTGAGAAAGTGCAGTATTTCTCTTTCTGTGCCTGGCTTATTCCACTTAACATCATTTTCTCTAGGTTCATCTATGCTGCTGCGAATGGCAGAATTTCATTCTTTTTTATGGCTGAGTAGTATTCCATGGTATATATATACCATATTTTCCATATCCAGTCATTCATCAATGGACATTCAGGTTGGTCCCATATCTTGGCTATTGTAAATAGAGTTGCCATAAACGTGGGAGGGCAGGCCTTGGACATGATGATTTTCATTCCTTTGGGTATATACCCAGAAGTAGCATTGCTGAATCATACGGTGTATCTATTTGTAGTTGTTCGAGAAATCTCTAGAATATTTTCCATAACAGCTGTACTAATTTACAGTCCCACTAACAATGTAGAAGAGTTCCACTTTCTCCACATCATCACCAGGATTTGTTATTCTCTATCATTTTGATAAGATCCAGTCTAACTGGAGTGAGATATCTCAATGTAGTTTTGATTTGCATTTCCCTCATGATTAGTGATGTTGAGCATTTTTACCTGTACCTGCTGGCCATTTATATGTCTTTCTTTGAAAATGTCTACTCAGCTCCTTTGCCAATTTTTTAATTGGATTTTTTTTTATTGTGAAGTTGCTTGAGTTCCTTGTATATTCTGGATATTAATCTCTTGTCAGATGTATACTTGGCAAATATTTTCTCACACACTGTATGTTGTATGTTCACTCTGTTGATTGTTTCCTTCTGTACAGAAGATTTTTAGTTTGATACAATCCCATTTGCCTATTTTTTCTTTTGTTGCTTGTGCTTTTGGAGTTTTATTCATAAAGTCTTTCTCCAGTACTACTTCCTGAAGTGTTTCTCTTTTTTCTATTAAGAGTTTTATACTTACAGGTCATATAGTTAAAACATTAATCTATTTTGAGTTGGTTTTTGTATATGGAGAGAGGTACAGGTATAGTTTCATTCTTCTGAATATGGATGTCTAATTTTCCCAGCACCATTTACTGAACAGGCAGTTTTTTTCCCACTGTATGTTCTTGTTGCCTTTGTCAAAAATCAGTTGGATATAGGACTTTCGGTCAAGACAGCAGAATAGTCGGTCCCCAGCTTCACTCTCTCCCACAAATCAATCAATTTACAACTATAAAAAAAAAAAAAAACAGCCAAGCTGGGGCCACTAGAGTTCAGGGGAAGAAGAGAAGAGACCTACAGAGGGCATGAAGGTGGGAGAAGCCACAATGAGAGAAAGAAAAAACCACTCTGACTATTTCAAATCCCAGCTGCTTCCAGGCTGGAGCTGCTGAGGGCACAGAGCAGGAGCTGGCAAAAGCCGCAGCTGTACCCTTTGGATGAAGTTGCTTGGAGGCAGCAGGGAGAAGAGAGTCTTGGTGGCCCCCAGGACAGCAAGACCACTAATAGGGTTCCCGTGGACCCACATAAGAGTGAGGAGCCAGAACAACTGAAAAAAAGGAGCCACTCAGAAGCTGA
>NW_007735716.1:16077-16913 GCF_000696425.1 Galeopterus variegatus | reverse complement strand
AGTAAAGGTCTCATGTCACCAAAGAACACCTATAACACCTAGAAGGACCAGAAGTCCCCTGGGCTACCAAGTCAGAAAGGGGGGAGGGCCAGGGGCCTCAGCCATGTCCCTCGACACCTGCAACCAGTCCCAAGGGTGGGGTGGGGGCCAAGCCCCTCAGCCACACATCCCTGACACATGCAACCACCCCAGCAATGACCACTGAGCCACTGCAGGAAGTGCCCTGGGCTCCCCCAAGCCAAGGTGGTGAGGGGCTGAGTGCTTCAGCCATACTCCCCCCCACACCCACAGTGAGCCCAGCGACAACCACCAAGCCACAACAGAAAGTGCCCCGGGCTTTCCTGAGACAGAGCAGTGGGAGGCCTTGGGCCTCAGTCACACCCCCCAACACACACCTGCAGCCAGCCCAGCGATGATGACCAAGCCACCACAAGAAATGTCCCGAGCTTTCCTGAGCCAGGGTCATGGGGGGCTGAGGGCTTCAGCCACACACCCCCACACCTGCAGCCAGCCCAACAACAACCACCAAGCTGCCACAGGAAGTGCTCCAGGTTCTTCTGAGCTGGGGCGGTGGGGGACTGAAGGCCTCAACCATACCCCCAACATGAGCAACCAGCCCAGCAATGACCACTGAGCCACCACAGGAAGCACCCTGGGCTCTCCAAGCCAGAGTGGTAGGGACCAAGGGCCTTGGCCATGCCCCCACACACCCACAGCCAGCCCAGTGATGACCACCGAGCTGCTACAGAAAGTGCCCCAGGGGCCGGCCCGGTGGCGCACTGCTACAGTGCGCCACTTGGGAGCGCGGCGGCGCTCCCGCCGAGGGTTCGGATCCC
>NW_007735716.1:8112-15077 GCF_000696425.1 Galeopterus variegatus | reverse complement strand
TTACCGGTCATCTTTTAAAAAAAAAAAAAAAAAAAAAAAAAAAAAGTGCCCCAGGCTCTTCCAAGCTGAGACAGAGGGGGGGCCAATGGCTTAGGTCATGACCCCTGACATGAGCAACCAGCCCAGCAACGACCACTGAGCCACCACAGGAAGTGCCATGGGCTCTCCCAAGCCAGGGTGATGGGGAGCCAAGGGCCTTGGCCTTGCACCCATGATATGTGTATCCAACCCAGCAAAGACCAGCAAGCCACAGCAAGAAGGGCCCCAGGTTCCTGAGCTGGGGTAGTGGGGGGAAAGGGCTCTTGCCACACACCCCTGACATCTGCACCCAGGCCAACAATGGCCAAGCCACTGCTGGAAGCTGCCCAGTCTCCCCTATGGGAATGCAGGAGGTGCCACGGCCTCAATCCCACCCCTCCTCCTTCCTCCTTCTTCCATCACATTTCCTCCCCTTTTCCTCTCTCCCCCTCCCTCCCAACTGCTCTGCAACAATGTCATAAAATGCAAAAAAAAAATTAATAAAATAAAATAAAAATAAATAAATAAACAGCAACAACAACAAAATCAGTTGGCTATAAGTATGTGGGTTAATACTGGGTTCTCTTCTGTTCCATTGATCTGAGTGTCTATTTTTCTGCCAGTACCATGCTATTTTGATTACTATATATTTGTAGTATAATTTGAAGTCAGGTATTACACCTGCAGCTTTATTTTATTTTTGCTCAGGATTGCTTTGGCTATTTGGGGTCTTTTGTTGTCCATATGAATGTTAAGATTGTTGTTTCTATTTCTGTGAAGAATGTTATTGATATTTTGATTTTTGAAATTGCATTGAATCTGTGGATTTCTTTGGGTGGTATGTACATTTTCACAATGTTGATTCCTAAGGGAAAAACTTTCAACTTTTCCCAATTCAGGATGATATTGGCAGTGGGTTTGTTGTATATGTCTTTAATTGTGTTTAGATGCTTTCCTTCTATAACTAATTTGCTCAGAATCTTTATCATGAAGGGATGTTAAATTTTGTTGAGAGCTTTTTCAAATCTATTGAGATGATCTTGTAGTTTTTGCCCTTGATTTTGTTGATGTGATGTATCATAATTATTGACTTATGTATGTTAAACCATCCTTGCAATTCCCAGATGCTGAGTGATGGGAATCCCACTTGATCATGTTGTATAATTTTTTTGATGTGTTGCTGTATTCTATTTGCTAATATTTTATTAAGGATTTTTGCATCTATATTCATCAAAAGATATTGGCCTGTAGTTTTCTTTTTTGTTGTTGTTGTATCTTTGCCTGCTTTTGGTGTCAGGATGATGTTTGCCTCATAGAATGAGTTTAGAAGACTGGCCTCTCTGTTTCAATTTTTTGGAATAGTTTGAAGAGAGTCAGTATTGTTTCCTCTTTAAAGTATGGCAGAATTCAGTAGTAAAGCCATCTGGTCCTGGGCCTTTCTTTATTAGCCAAAGCTAATATTATACTAAATGGACAAAAGTTGGAGACTTTTCTTCTACGATCTGGATAAGACAACGATGCTCACTTTGCCCACTTATATTCAACATAGCACTGGAAGCTCTAGCCACTGCAGTAAGGCAAGAGAAAGCAATAAAGGGCATCCAGATCAGTAAGGAGACTGCTGATTACTGCTTCAATATCGTTGCTTGTTACAGATCTTTCAGGTTTTTTATTTCTTCTTGATTCAGGCTTGGTAGTTTGTATGTGTCCCCATCAAAATAACAATTACATTCTTCACAGAAATAGAAAAAACAATCCTAACATTCATATGGAACAACAAAAGACCCCAAATAACCAAAGAAATCCTCAGCAAAAAAACAAAGCTAGAGGCATACCTGACTTCAAATTATACTACAAAGCTATAATAATCAAAACAGCATGGAACTGGCAGAAAAACAGGCACTTTGACCAATGAAACAGGATAGAAAACCCAGAAATCAACCCACATACTGATAGCCAGCTGATCCTTGAAAAGGCACCAAGAACATATGTATAAAGAGCTAATAGCAATTCTTCTCAAACTCTTCCAAAAAAATTGAAGAGGAGAGAATACTTCCAAACTCATTCTACAAGACCACCATTAACCTTATACCAAAACCAGAAAAAGATACAGCAAAAATAGCCAACTGCAGACCAGTATCTCTAATGAACACAGATGTGATAAACCTCAACAAAATACTAGCAAACAGAATCTAACACAACATTTAAAAGATAATTTGCTATGATCAAGTGGAATTCATCCCAGGTATGCAAGGATGGTTCAACATATGCAAATCAAAAAACATGAAACATCATATCAACAAGATAAAGGAAAAAACCATATGAACATTTCTATAGATGCAGAAAAACATTTGATAAAATCCAACACCCCTTCATGATAAAAAAAAAAAACATTCAACAAACTAAGTATAGAAGGAATGTACCTCAACAAAATAAAGGCCATATATGACAAACCCAAAGCTAATATCATACTAAATGGACAAAAATTGGAGACTTTTCTTCTACGATCTGGATAAGACAATGATGCTCACTTTGCCCACTTATATTCAACATAGCACTGGAAGCTCTAGCCACTGCAGTCAGGCAAGAGAAAGCAATAAAGGGCATCCAGATCAGTAAGGAGGAAATCAACCTATCCCTATTTGCAGATGACATGATTATATACATAGAAAACCCTAAACATGCAACAAAAAAATTACTAGAATAAATGAATTCAGTAAAATGGCAGGTTAAAAAATCAACACACAAAAATCAACAGCCTTCCTATATGCCAATAACAAAATAGCTGAAGAAGAAATCAAAGTAATCCTGTTCACAATAGCTATAATATCTGGGAGCAAATTTAACCAAGGAGGTGAAAGACCTCTATAATAAAAACTATAAAACACTGGTGAAAAAAATTGAAGAGGATACAAATAAATAGAAAGAGATCTCATGCTCATGGGCTGAAAGAATTAACAACATCAAAAAGTCCATATTACCCAAATAAATCTACATATTCAACACAATCTCTATCAAAATACCAAAGACATTCCTCACAGAAATAGAAAAAACAATTTTAAAATGTGTATGGAAGCACAAAAGACCCCACATAGCTAAATCAGTCTTGAACAAAAAGGACAAAATTGGAGGCATCACACTTCCTGGCTTCAAATATATTGTAAAGCTATAGTAACCAAAGCAACTTGGTACTGGCATAAAAACAGAGAAATAGACCAATGGAACAGAATAGAGAGCCCAAAAATAAACCAATGCACTTACAGTAAACTGATTTTTAACAAAGGTGCCAAAAATATACAGTGGGAAAGTTCAGCCTCTTTAATAAATGGTGCTGGGGAAACTGAATATCCACATGCAGAAGATTGAAACTAAACCCCCTATCTCTCACCATACACAGTAATCAAATCAAAATGGATTAAAGACCTAAATTTAAGACTCAAAACTAATGAACTACTAGAAGAAAACATAGAGAAAATGCTACTTGAAATGAGAGCATGCAGCACTTTTCTGAGTAAGACTTAAAAGGCACAGGCAACTAAAGCAAAAATATGTAAATGTAACTACATCAAACTAAAAAGCTTCTGCAGAGCAAGGGACACTATCAACAAAGTGAAGAGACAACTTACAGAATTGGAAACACATGTGCACACCTTGCATTTCTGATCCAGAGGCCTCAGCACCAGCCTGACTGGTCCAGATGGCATGCAGTGCTGAGGAATATGGAGCACCACAGCAGTGCCATGAACCTGCTCCAGAGTAACCTCCACATTTTTCTGTTTTCATTTGTTTCAAGAAATTTTAAATTTTTCTTCTTAATTTCTTCTTTAACCCATTGGTCATACAGGAGCATGTTGTTTAGTCTCCATGTGTTTGTCCAGTTTCAAGAGTTTCTCTTGCTAGTTTTATTCCATTGTGGTCAGAGAAGATACCAGACATGATTTCAATTTTTAAAATTTGTTGACTGCCAGAATGAGAGGCAGGTAGAAGGGTGAGGCTGGTAGCTTGGAAGATGAGACCCTCTGGCTCTATGTTGGGTGGCACTATACAGGCAAAGTGTCTCCTCCTGAAGAAGGAAGAGTCCAGGTGGGATGACTCACCTGGCTTTTTTTTTTTAAATAAAAGTGATACCTGTCCATTCTAGAAAAAAACAGTAAAAAATAAAGTAAAATAAAATAAATTAAAATTTTGTTGAGACTTGTTTTCTCACCCACCGTACATATGGCCAATCCTAGAGAATGTTCCATGTGCTGATGCAAAGAATGCGTATTCTACAGCTGTTGGATGAAATGTTCTGTAAATGTCCATATGGACCACCTGGTCTATAGTGCAGTTTAAATCCAATGTTTCTTTGTTGATTTTCTGTCTAGATAATCTGTCTAATACTGAAAGTGGGGTGTTGAAGTCCCCAACCATCATTGTATTGGGGGTCATTCTCTCCCTTTAGGTCTAATAATATTCGCTTTATATATCTGCGTGCTCCAATGTTGGGTGCATATGGTTTTACAATTGTTATATCCACTTGCTGAACTTACTCTTTTAATATTACATAATGACCTTCTTCATCTTTTTATACAGTTTTTAACTTAAAGTCTATTTTATCTGATATAAGTATCACTACTTCTGCTCAATTTTGGTTTCTGTTTGTATGGAATAATTTTTTTCATACCTTCACTTTCAGTCTATGTGTGTCTTTAGAGGTGAAGTGAATTTCTTGAAAGCAGCATAGTTGGATTTTGTTTGTTTGTTTGTTTATAACCATCCAGCCAGTCTAAATCTTTTAATTTGGGGATTTAATCCATTTACATGAAAGGTTATGATCAATAGGTGAGACTTAACTCCTGCCATTTTGTTGATAGTTTTCTGGTTGTTTTGTATATCTTTTGTTCCTTTCTTCCTCTCTTCCTGTTTATCATTGCTATTTGGTGTTTTTCTGTAATGATAAGGTTTGATTCCTTTTTCTTTCTCATTTGCATACTTGCTTTACCAGTGAATTTTATCCTTTCAAGTGTTTTCCTAATGGTGATTAGCTTCCTTTCACTTCCAGATGTAGGACTCCCTTGAGCATTTATTGTAAAGTCTAATGGTGAAAAATTCTTTCAGTTTTTGCTTGTGAGTTTGGCTTGAGCTGCATTGTGGGGTCAAATTGTCTCCTGTGAAAGGTTTGATTTCTCTTTCATTCCTGAAAATAGCTTTGCTGGATATAGTATTCTTGGCTGGCAATGTTTTTCTTTCAGCACCTTGGCTATATCATCCCATAGTCTCCTGACCTATAAATTTTCCACTTAGAAATTGTCTGTTAGGGATCCTGAGAAGTGTGCGCTGTGATACCAGAGTACTATTTGCATTTCCAAGAGCAACAGAAATTGTCTGTTAGTCTAATGGGGGTTCCCTTTTATGTGACCTGATTTTTTTTCTTTTGCTACTTTTAGAATTCTCTCTTTGTCTTTGACTTTTGACATTTTGACTATAATGTGCCTTGGAGAGTACATTTTGGGGTTGAATCTATTTGGTGACCTTTGAGCTTCCTGGATCTGTATGTCCACATCTGTCTCAAGACTTGGAAAGTTTTCAGCTATTATCTCATTAAATAGGTTTTTGTTGCCTTTTTCCTCCTCTTCTTCTTCAAGAACACCCATAATTTGAATATTTGTTTGCTTAATGGTGTCTCATAGTTCCTGCAGGCTTTCTTCACTTTTAAAAATCTTATTTCTTTTTTTCTCTGGGTAATATAAAAAAATGTATCTTCATGTTCAGAGACTCTTCTGCTTGCTCTAATCTGTTGTTTAAGCTCTCTATTAGATTTTTATTTCATTTATTGAATTGTGGATGCCTCAGTTCTCTAGTCTGTAGAAGTTTGTGGCAGCAGGGGTAGTGGTATAGGTAAAGGTCTTCCATGGCAAGGGCTTTTGGGGGTCTTCCTATTCTCATTTTTCCCACAGTGGAGCCACTTTGTTAAGGGATTCCTCTTGGTGTTGGGTCTGACCCGACCTACAGGTAGATGCAGTTGTGCTGGGTTCCAGGTGTGGGTTCTTGAAACAGCTGTAGAGCCTAGATCCTGGGCTTAGTGTATTGTGAACTTATTGTGGAACCTAGGCCTTAAGGTGCAGGTTCACTCTCTGCAGCAGGGTTGGATGTTGATTTTCCACAGCAGCAGGATCTGAGGCTCTGAGACCCCCCTGAAAGCTCAGGCTATGTGGGCCAGGTTATGGCTGTGACTCTGACCCTGCAGGGCTGAGCACAGCACTGGCCCAACTGTGGGGGAGAAAGGTTCTCTGGAAGGTTGGGCCCAGGGAGCAGAGTACAACTGCAATTAGGGAACCAGAGCAAATGGGATTCAGTTGTCACTTGATTCCCAGGAGGTGAGGCACTTTGTGGTGGTGCCTCTAGTCCCTGGAATGGTGGGACTTGGCAATATCTCAGTTTCTGAGAGGCCAGGTGCAGCAACAGCAAGAACCCAGAATGATTAGACGCAGCTGTTATTTGGGCTCTGGGGGGTAGGGAGCAGCACAGTGCTGACTTTACTCCCTGGGGGAAGGGCTGTCTCAGCAGCTCAGTCTCTAAGGTAATTGTCCAGCTCCTGGTAAGCAGAGTACTAGAGTTGTTCTGCCCCTAGGGAAGGGTGTCTCAGCTCAGCCACTGCTCTGTTTCCCTGGGACAGAAGGTACTATGTCAGCTCAACCATGGATGCACAGCTAAGCAGATTTTTGGCCAAGCAGCTCCTCAGCCAAAACAGCAATTCTCCAGGGGGCAATGCACTCCTTCAGCTCAGTTCCAGAGGGTGGGGCACAGCCATGACTGGGAGATGTAGTTAAAGATTCTCCCAGAGGGTGTGTGCAGCTTTGCACCTTCAGTTCTTCCCTGACGGGGAAGGGCACAGCTGCAACTGGGAGGGTTGGCAGTTCCATCACCACCTAGACCCTCAGGGTACAGTGTAACAGCTGCTCTCA
>NW_007735716.1:4783-7450 GCF_000696425.1 Galeopterus variegatus | reverse complement strand
AGTTCCAGAGGGTGGGGCACAGCCATGACTGGGAGATGTAGTTAAAGATTCTCCCAGAGGGTGTGTGCAGCTTTGCACCTTCAGTTCTTCCCTGACGGGGAAGGGCACAGCTGCAACTGGGAGGGTTGGCAGTTCCATCACCACCTAGACCCTCAGGGTACAGTGTAACAGCTGCTCTCAACTCAGTTTGGGGAAGTTAGTTCAAAAGCATCTTAGTCTCTGCAATGAAAGGGTACTACTCACCCCTGGGTTGACACCCTATAGCAGCAGTTCCAGTTCCAAGGTGGCAGGGCACAGTACTGGCTCCTCTGAGGAGCATGACTGTGTAGACTCTAGGCAGCTTCCTCAGCTAGGCATAGTGCCTATGAAGACTATCAGGTCCCCAGTGGTGGGGACAGTAGGTGCCCAAGGTCACAAATTGTACTCTTTCATTCATAGTACATTCTTGGTATAATATAATATTATATAAATATTGGTATAATACAAAATTATCTTCCAAAGTAAAATTTGCCCTTCAAGAAGACATTTAATTTGGGGCTTTATATATCCATGGTACAAAATCATAAACCCTGTTTGAGAAACACAAGTTTAAGGAGACCATGGGGTCTCCCCAGAGTTCATGTAGCACACCATTTTTAACAATCTCTACAGGCTAATTTATCAAAAATATCAACGTAACCCACAGCCAAGAAGCAAAAAGGTTCCTAGGGACAACATGGAAAGTTGTCAGATCACATGAAGAGAGACCTGAGAATTCTCAATGGCAACTAAAATTAGGCATAAATTAAGACCAACACATAGTTTCAACACACTCACTGGGAAATAATCCACTAGAATCTGAGGGTGCAAGAGA
Source organism: Galeopterus variegatus (assembly GCF_000696425.1). Classification (NCBI taxonomy): domain Eukaryota; kingdom Metazoa; phylum Chordata; class Mammalia; order Dermoptera; family Cynocephalidae; genus Galeopterus; species Galeopterus variegatus. Next base: position 6,597 of record NW_007735716.1, on the reverse strand, counting down.
AATAAAATAAGCCGTGCATGTATCTCTCACACAGGATTTACGCTTGACAGCCAGTGAAGAAGAGAATCTTTGTGACCTCCTGTGGACACTCTCCAGGATAATGTAGGAAACTTTCACAGTAGGGGAGGTGTAGGTAAGTGTAGAGGATGTCTTCTCTAATGGGCTTTGGCGAATGCTATTATACACCATGGGTGGGCCTACTTACCTATTCATTTGTTCATTCAATATGCTCAAGAGAGTATCACGGAATATTGGTTTCTCTTTCAGCTCAAGATCCAAAAGGAAAAAAAAAANTGAAACGAGTCAGGATGAGAAAAAGAAGTACCACATGTTCTCACTTATTGGTGGGAGCTAATAAAAAATAAACAAATTAATTTACCCACAAACACACACAAAAAAAAAACCGGGGTGGTGGGGGTGGGGAAGAAGATATAACTACTATACTTTTTTTTGAAGTTGTTACAACAAGCAAACGGAAAGGACATTCTTGGGGGGGAGGGGAGAGAGGGAGGAGGGCGGGAGGTGTCGGTGAAGGGCCATAATAATCATATACATTGTATATTGACAAAATAAAAATTTTTTAAAAATTAAAAAAATAAAAAATAAATAAATAAATAAATAAATAAATAAAAGAAAGAAAGAAAGAAAGATAAGCCGGCCCGTGGCACACTCGGGAGAGTGCGGCGCTGGGAGTGCAGCAGAGCTCCTGCCGCGGGTTCGGATCCTATATAGGGATGGCAGCTGCGCTCACTGGCTGAGCAAGGTGTGAGCGACACCAAGCCAAGGGTTGCGATCCCCTTACCAGTCACAAAAAGGACAAAAAAAAAGAAAGAAAGATAAAATCAAATCAGTGTATATGAGGACTAAGATGTCTCACAGAGTTTAATGTTGAATACATTGGAAACATCTTTTACAATTATATTGGAAATTATCTGTCAAATCCATTCATCACGAATTCCCTGTGGCTGATAGTTTTCCTGCAAGGTTTGTTTTTATTTATTTGTTGTTTTTAATGTCAAGATTCATCTATAAGTCAAATACATGGAGCTCAGTTTTGTCAGTTTTGATTTTGGGTCAAAGTCTGCGGATCTGAGTTCAGACTCCCTGCAGCTACTGCCTTGTTCCAAGGGTAAGTGGCTGCACTCTACATTACTACTTTACCATCCTGTTGAGGAGAGAGGTTTCTTGCTTGGAAAGACAACGAATGTGAAGTTCCCATAGTGGGAAACCATTCTTTCATAATATCTCACCAAAATAAGCATCAATGCAGGTTAGCTCTTCATAATCATCCTAATTTAAAAAATTAAAAATCATTGATCCTCCTCTTTCAGTTTCCTTCTACTCTTGGTTTCTTGTCCACCAGACTACAACCTGCTTTGACATAACCAGCTCCATAGAAAGGTTGTGTTTGCTTCTAGATGGGTAGATCATAGAACACTTAATGTATGACTAATTTGTTGAGACTGCAACAGCTGCATAATCATAAATATATTTATCTTGTTTAATATAACCTCACTGAATAGAAGGGATTTTTTCTATTTTATTGTGTTGAATGAGTAAATATAAATACTATATTTTTATACCACTTCTATCAAAAAGAATTTTAAGGAAAATTCTTATTAATCAAAACAGTTAAAAGTATAATGTTAATTTTCTGGAGATTCCAATACGTTAAAGCTATTATTATGCTCTTTTCTCTGAGTTGCATAAGATTCTTGAAAATATATCTTTTGGTGTTCTAAAGGAAACAAAAGCAAATTTTGGAATATGTGTTATATTTTTTTAAACAACTTTGGTTCTCTTGTATCTTGTTA
>NW_007735716.1:0-3303 GCF_000696425.1 Galeopterus variegatus | reverse complement strand
TTAGAATATCCAATACACTTGCCTGCCGAGTCAAACTCCCTGTTCCAAGAAAAACCTCAAGATGCCTCAGCAGCAAAGTAAATTGTCATTATCTGTCAATCCTTTCTCTCTTTTTCCACAGTCTAGAGTCCATGAATAAGTCAGGGGTATCTACGGTTACGCAGTTTATCTTGTTGGGCTTCCCTGGTCCCTGGAAAATTCAGATCATGCTTTTCTCAGTGATTTTGTTGGTCTACATCTTGACTGTGACTGGGAATGTGGCCATCATCTGTGCAGTGAGTTGGGATCACCGACTCCATACCCCTATGTACATACTCCTGGCCAACTTCTCCTTCCTAGAGATCTGGTATGTGACCTGCACAGTTCCCAACATACTGGACAACTTTCTTTCCAAAACTAAGACCATATCCTTCTTTGGCTGCTTTACTCAGTTCTACTTCTTCTTTTCCCTGGGCACAACGGAATGTTTCTTCCTCTGTGTCGTGGCTTATGATCGGTACCTAGCCATCTGCCACCCACTGCACTATCCTTCCATCATGACAGGTCAGTTCTGTGGCATTTTGGTATCTGTTTGTTGGCTCATTGGTTTCCTTGGATATTCAATTCCCATTTTCCTTATGTCTCAACTACCCTTCTGTGGTCCCAACATCATTGATCACTTTCTATGTGATGTCGACCCACTTATGTCATTGTCCTGTGCTCCCACACACATCATAGAACATGTATTCTATTCTGTGAGCTCTCTTATCATCATTCTCACCATTTTGTACATCCTTGGGTCCTATACCCTGGTGCTCAGAACTGTGCTTCAGGTGTCTTCTTCAGCTGGACGGCAAAAGGCCTTCTCTACCTGTGGATCCCACTTGGTTGTGGTGTCTCTGTTCTATGGAACCATAATGGTGATGTATGTGAGTCCCACATCTGTCAACTCAGTTGCTATGCATAAAATCATCACACTGATATATTCTGTGGTAACGCCAGTCTTAAACCCCTTTATTTATAGCCTGCGCAATAAGGACATGAAATATGCCCTCCATCATGTCTTTCGTGGAATGCAAACTATCCAAAGTTTGTGAACAGTTTTGAATAACCCAATATTTGTATCTCTCTTTCTGCAAGTAGAAAAATAATCCTCTTCTTTCAATACAAACTGACTTGACTTTATTCATAGCTATCACAGTTCTTTTGTGCAAAGCAAAACTCATCATGTATCTAACCATATTTTGATGAGCTTCTAGTTTCAGAAATGTGTTTCATGGGAAGGTATTGGCTCCCAATGCATGGTAAAAATAACTTTTAAAAATCTTAGTATCTACTTCCAGGGAGGTATGGGCTTTTTCAGTGTGCAATCTCTGTCCACACAACATTGTTAGGAGGTATGGTCAAATTGATTATTTGCTCATGTGATTGTCTATCACTTCTTTAAAAAGATACATAACAATATACCTGCTGTCCTGGATTTCTGGCAACACATCATTATTAAATACACTAAGAGACTGTGAATCCAGTTTCACAATTCTAGTTCATCATCCTCTTCAACAGTGTGCAAGGGGAGGCTGGAAATTAGACTGAAGCCATGAGCAAGAACACCTTTGCTAAGTGTTGCTAGTGTGCAGTCCCCCTAAGTGAAGTGAGGGGTACATCAGGAGAACTACTCAGAGGGTTTGACCTTGTTCCCTGGAGTTTGAGGGACACCTGCACTGCCCCTTATTCATACCTGGAAAAATGTAGAGACTCTGAAAGAGCTGGTTCTGAGAGCAGAGAATGAAGAGATAGGCTATGGCAGGAGCAAACTAAATTTATACCCATAATGGAGCAAATATAGAATATCCACATTTGACCTACTTAGGCTCCATGAAAGGTAACCAACTTGGACCATTTTGAAAGGGAGCCCACCCAAAACTACTTGAAGAAGTAAGGTAGTCCCAAAAGTGAGTCTATATGGAGTGGGTCACCAGAATCTAGGGATAAAAGAAGCCATAAGTAGCCAGCCAGTACAGCATTTCCCACAACAGGGAACTGAAGTTTGGAGAGCCCACTGGAAAATATACACATGCATTTATTTATTTACTTATATTTATATTTATATATATTTCACAAGAGAAAAAAATCAACATTGAGCCTTTTGTAAACCTGTAAGATAACAATACCTGATAACACCTATACCAGTTAAGGAACAGCCTTTCTGTCTTTATTTCTCCCCCACCTCAAACCTAGAGTAACAAGAGGCAGCAAATTAATGTAGGAAAGGAGGAGTGAAAGGTCAGAGGGAAAGAAAGCAGATCAAGCCTGAATTAGAGCTAGTTTGGAGGAGTAAGCTTTAATTTGGACTAAAAAAATTAAAATTTTGGTTTTAGACTGTAATGTACTTTCCAATATCTGGATAAGGAGATCATGTGTTACTACTAAAAGTAATCATAAAAGCTATCATATTGGCTCAAGATATTCATTGATGGAAACAAATAGAATATCAGAATGTGTTTAAAACAGACATCATGAGAAAAAATAAAGTTCCTTTATGTTTATACACTACCAAATCCGAATCATCTAATAAAATAGTTACAAGTACAAATGTTTAAACATTGCTGTAGCCTAAGACAGGAAGAAAACCCTTACCTTAAAGACCAAGTGGTACCTCCTTGAAAGTCACCTTGGGCAACTGGAGAACACTATGCTTCAGCCTGGGTATAGGGGCCTAAAAAGAATGGAGAAAAGAATCAGAAGTTCTGCTTAGGATGGTACTAAAGATATGGTTGAACTATCCATCACAGCTTTGCCTTCTAATATTTCAGTGACTCAGCTAAACTCACTAGCCAAAAGATGTACCTAAAACAGTTTGTATAAACTCAATAACTCACAAGGATCCTACTGCTGCAACTTACTAGATGTTAAATATGTAGCTTCACCTGTCAAACATCTATCCTTTCATTAATATTCAACTCAGAAATCATTTCTACCAGAAAGCATTTCTTGTATTCCCAAGCTGAACTTCCAAGCTGTGTCCCTCCTTGATGCATCTACACCAAGTCTTGTTTCAATCATTGTAATTTTTGACTCTTTGAGGTAAGTTTGTTATGTGTCTGTGTCTCTTCCCCTAGGCTATAGGCTCTTTGAGGACAGGAGAATACCTTTTTTTATCCCCAGCACCTAACATGATACCTGACTCATAAGCATACAGGGAAAGGAACAGTTTGTAAAATTGGATAAATGAGGTAGTTCTTGAATCAACCCTCACTAGAATATTTTAGTCACAAAGCCATTGTTCAAATTTTTAAATATTTATCAAACTTATCTGTTTTTATA
>NW_007735715.1:54752-74258 GCF_000696425.1 Galeopterus variegatus | reverse complement strand
CAATCTCCTTGCTTGTTATTGGTTTGTTCAGGTTTTCTATCTCTTCTTGGTTCAATCTTGGAAGTTTGTATGTGTCTAGAAACTTCTCCATATCCTCCAGATTTTATTTGTTGTCATACAGTTGTTTATAATAGGCTCTAATGATTCTTTGTATTTCTGTGGTATTGTTTATAATGTCTCCCTTTTCATTTCTGATTTCTGTTATTTGGATCTTCTCTCTTTTTTAATCTAGCTAATGGTTTGTCTATTTTATTTATCTTCTTGAAAAACCAACGTTTTGTTTTATTGATCTTTTCTATTGTTTTTTGGGTCTCTATTTCATTTAGTTCTGCTCTGATCTTAATTATTTCTTTCCATCTACTACCTTTAGATTTGGACTGTTGTTGTTTTTCAAGTTCTTTGAGGCGTAGTGTTAGGTCATTTATGTGAAATCTTTCCATTCTTTTGATGTAAGCATTTATTGCAATAAATTTGCCTCTTACTACTGCCACAAGTTTTGGTATGATGTATCTTTATTTTCATTAGTTTCTAGAAATTTTTTGATTTCCTGTAATTTCTTCTTGGACTCATAGGTCATTCAGGAGCCTATTATTTAGTTTCCATGTATTTGTATAGCTTTCAGCATTCTGCTTGTTGTTTATTTCCAATTTTAGTCCATTGTGGTCTGAAAAGATAGTTGGAAGGATTTCGATTTTTTAAAATTTGCAGAGACTAGATTCATGACCTAATAAGTGGTCTATCCTAGAGAATGTACCATGAGCTGATGAGAAGAAAGTGTATTCTTTAGTTGTTGGGCAAAATATTCTGTATATATCTGCCAAGTCCAGTTGGTCTAGGGTGTAGATTAAATCCTGTGTCTGTTGACTTGTTGCCTGGAAGGTCTGTCCCATACTGAGAGAGGAGTGTTCAGATTACTCACTATTAATGTATTAGGTCCTATTTCTTTCTTTAGGTCTAAGAGTGTTTGCTTTATATATCTGGGTGCTCTGGTATTGGGTACATACGTGTTTGATTGTTATGTCTTCTAGCTGGATAGATCCCTTCATCATTATATAATGGCCTTGTTTTTGTTTTTAATATTTTTTGGTTTAAAGTCTATTTTGTCCAATATAGGAATAGCTACTCCTGCTTGTTTTTGGTTTCCATTTGCATGGTATATCCTTTTCCATCCCTTCACTTTTAGTCTGTGTGTGTCTCTACAGGTGAGGTGGATCTCTTGAAGACAGCATATATTTGGGTCTAGCTTTTTAATCCAATCATTCAGTCTGTGCCTTTTGAATGGGGAGCTTAGTCCATTTGCATTTAGAGTAGTTATTGACAAGTGTTGCTTAATTCCTGTCATTTGATTGCTTTTTGTTCATATGGTTTAAATACCTTTTGATCATTATTTCCCCTTTTACTTCTCTTCTTCAATGTTAGCTGGGAATATAATATGGAATAATTTAATTTCTCTTTCTGGCAGCATTTTTGTTTTAACTGTGGGTTTTGCTCTTCCTTGTGTAATCATGATGGTGGTCACCATTATTCAGATTCCAGATGAATGACTCCCTTGAGAATTTCTTGCAGGGTTGGTCATGTGGTAGTGAACTCCCACAGCTTTTGTCTGTCTGGGAAATATACTATTTCTCCCTCATTTCTGAAGGAGAGCCTTGCTGGGTAAAGAATTCTTGGCTGGCATTTTTTTTTTAGTATTTTGAATATATCATTCTACTTTCTTCTGGCCTGTAGGGTTTCAGTTGAGAAGTCTGCTGTTAGTTTGATGGGGGTTCCCCTATAAGTGACCTGATGCTTTTCTCTTGCTGCTTGTAGAATTCTCTCTTTGTCTTTGAGTTTTGCAAATTTAACTATAATATGTCTTGGGGAGGGTCTTTTTGGATTGAATTTGTTTGGGGACCTTTGAGCTTCCTGGATCTAAAGGTATATATCTCGCCCTATACCTGCAAAGTTTTCTGTTACTATTTCCTTGAGTACATTTTCAATACCTTTTCCTTTCTTCTCCCCTTCAGGAATACCAACGATTTGGATGTTAGAGCACTTGAGGTTGTCTGCTATCTCTCTTAGATTTTCCTCATTATTTTTAATTCTTTTTTCCTTTTTTTTGTCTGCCTGAGTTATCTCAAAAAGACCATCTTCAAGCTCTGAAATTCTTTCTTCTGCTTGCTCTACCCTACTGCTCAAGCTCTCAGTTGTGTTTTTTATTTCACTGAGTCTTTCATTTCTAGAAGTTCTGCTACACTCTTTTTAAAGGTATTAATCTCTTTGTAGATTTCCTCCTTCATATTCTGGATATTTTTTCTTGTTCATTGTGTTCTCTAATTGAGTCTTCCTTTATTTCTTCAAGTTTTCTTAAGATCATTGCTTGAAATTCTTCTTCACACATTTCAAGGATTCCGTTCCATGAAGTCTGACTTTGGAGCACTACTGTATTCTTTTGGTGGTGTCATTTCTTCTTGATTGTTTGTACTCCTAGTATTTTTTCATTGACATTTGGTCATTTGGTAGAGGGTTTGTTTCTTCTATTACACTGAGGTTGGCTATGAAGTGGCCCTGGTTGCTACTGTGGAGATGAATTACCTTTGCTTGATAGTAGGTATGGTGGTGACGTTAAACCACCTTAGTTCCTGTTCCAGAATCTGTGGATGTAAAATGAGCCCCTAGCACCACGTGGTTCTGCTGGGCACACCTCGGTGGGTCAGAACCTGCGGGGTGGTGCTCTCCTCCGGTCCAAGGAGGGCAGGGAGGGGCCACCTCTAGCTGCGCAGTTCTGACCCTGCTGCTGCTGAGCTCACCTCAGCATGGGTCAGGGCGTGGGGCAGGCTGGCACTCACTCCTCCAGGTCCAAAGAGTTGGGAGGGGCCGCCTCTAGCTGCGCAGTTCTGCTGTCACTGCTGCTGCCAGGCTCACCTAGGCCCAGCCCATTACGTTTGAATAGAAAGAAATTAAAGCAGAGGGACAAAAGTCTTAAGTTCTTAGAGGACAGAATAGACCATGGCTGGTTCTCAGCAGTGTCTACTACACAGCACACAGATGAGGAACTGCACAACTAACTCCAGGGGGTGCCATTTACAGCCACATACAGTGACCCTATGCTAAGGCTATGGCATTCCTCAATAACAGAAAGGCCAGAATGACTGGCACAGGGTGGCAGGAAGTGAAGCCAGACCAGACTGTGTCTTACAAGGAGTCTGTGATTCATGCAAAAGGAAATGGGGAGTGAAAGGTTGAAGCAGGGGTATGGCAAGGTCAGATGCATCGTTACAAGAAATATCTCCCTGCCTTATGCAGGGAGAATGGACTGGAGAAGGGCCAAGGTCTAAGTGTTTGCTTTTTAAAAAAATTTTATTTTCTTGTGGTAAAAACACTTAACATAAGATCCATTCCCAAAGTTTTAAGTGTACATAACCGTTGACTCTAGATATGATGTTGTAGGCAGATCTCTAGTGTATTCATCTTACTTAACTGAAATTTTATGCCCATGGATTAAGCAGCTCCCCATTTTCCCCTCCCCCAATTCCTGTCCACCACCATTCCACTCTTTAGTTCGACTAATTTGACTGTTTTAGATACCACATAATAGTGGAATCACGTGATATTTGCCCTTCTGTGATTGGCTAACTTCACTTAGCAAAATGTCTTCCAGGTTCATTTACTTTGTCACAAACGGCAGGATTCCCTTCTTCTCTAAGGCTGAGTAGTGACTATTGTACGTATACATGTTTTATTAACCATTCATGTGGCTACTGTAAATACTGCTGCAATGAACACAGGAGCGTAAACATCTCTTCACAATCCGGATTCCAGTTTTTTTGGATATACACCCAGGACTGCTGGATCACTGGCAGTTCTATTTCACTTTCTGAGGGTCCTCCACACTTTCTTCTACAGCGGCCGCACCACTTTGCATTCCCCCCATGTTGTGCAAGCGTTCCAATTTCTCCACATCCTTGCTAACACCTGCCATCTCTCGACTTTTTGATAACAGTAGTCCTGAGAGGTGTGAGGTGACATCTCACTGTGGTTTTTATCTGCATTTCTGATGAGTACTGATGTTGAACACCTTTTCATATCCTTACTAGCCATTTATATGTCTTCTTTGGAGAAATGTCTATTCAAGTCTTCAGCCCATTTTTTAATCAGGTCATCAGTTTTTTTGCTATTGAGTTGCAGGAGTTCCTTATATATTTTGGAAATTAACCCCTTGTCAGATATATAGTTTGCAAATATTTTCTCCCCTCCCATTGGTTGTCTTTTCACACTCTGTTAATTGTGTCCTTTCCTGTGCAGAAGCTTTTCAGTTTGATATACTTCTACTTGTCCATTTTTGCTTTTGTTGCCTGTGCTTTTTGTGTCATATCCAAGAAATCATGGGCAAGACCAATGTCATGAAGTTTTGATCTAAGTGCTTTCTAAGAAGACTTGGATTAGACGTGGCAAAAGGGAGAGAGAAAAATATTTTCAGGATAGAAGTAAGGAAACCTGGTAATTAATGAGATAAGAGGAGGAAGCAGAGGTGAAATGTGGATTTCTGGCTTAGACAGCTAAGCAGATAGAGGTCCCATTTAATGAGACGTGGAGCACATCAGAAGGAACAAGCTGGGGGTGGTGGGAAGAGGCAGGTTAAGATAAACTGTTCACTGAGCAAACATTTACAGAGCGCCTTCTAAACGCCAGGCCCTGGTCCAGGTGCTGGGAATGGGGCAGCAACAAATACAAACAATATCTCTGCTCTCACTTAGTTTTTACATCCTAGTTGGCAAAACAAGACAAAAGAAGTAAAATACTCGGCATATATATAACATATATACATACGTATATACATATATAAAATGTATTGGGAGTAGTGGCCAGGGAGAATCCTGAGGAGAGTAACATTTGAATAAAGAAATACAGAAAGTGGTCCTGCATTTGGCTTGGGATAATGCTGGGCTGAGATGTCTGGGAGACACACAAAGGAACTTGTCACATCGTGAGTGTTGCCGTCAGGAGCATGGAAGCAAGGTCTGTTGGGGATCTGAGTTCCCAGCACATAAGGTGTGAGTGAGCGACACAATGGATGGGAGATGAGACTGTACTTGGGCAGAGAAGGCAGCACCCCAGGGCAGACGTCTGAGCACAGAGCCAGCAAGAAAGACGCAGCAGCAGCCAGAGGAGGAGGAGGAGGTAAGAGGCTGGCATTACAGAAGCCAAGGGGGTCAGGGGAGGTTTGCTTTCTAGGATGAACTAGGCCTGAGTGTGTTTCAGTGCTAATGGAAAAGTACTAAGAAGAGAAAGAGACTGAAGCTATAGGAGAGAGGTGAACAGCACAAGGTTCCTGAGAAGGCTGGAGGGCATGGGGTCCCGCCACAAAACTGGTCTTTGGAGAACAAGGCCTCCATCTAATGGAAAAGGGGTGGGAAGGTGGGGAAAGATGCACGTGCAGACAGATTTCTAGATGTGGCAGGAGGAAGATGAGGAAGTGCCCAACCATTAGCTTCTTTGTTCTGAGCAGGAGCTGATCTCATCTGCTGAGACAAAGCCTAAAGGAGGGGGGTCTGGGAGTTGCACCAGAGTGAAGATGGTCTAGCCGACCTATGGCAAGTGGAGGACTGAGCTGCAGAGAAAAACCCAGTAACTGGGAATAGCGAAGGCACAGTTGAAGTTGGAAGCTACGAATTTACACTGGAACCAAGCCATCCAGATGTTCAGTTTTATTCAGAGGCATCCAGCTACTCAGGGGGATGTTTGGAGAGAACAGGTAAGTTGGCTCATCCAGGAATACAGAGTATTTACTCACTAAATACTTGTGCTTGTATCCTTAAATTCACCCCTTTGAAAATAGTAACAGCTTCTCCAAAGTACAATTGTATTCCATACACAAGCAGCGTATAACAGGTGCTAAACATATGCTTCTTGACTTGACTTAAGACTCACCTGATGTTTCAGTGGAGAGTCTATCCTCCTGAATTCAGAAGGCTGATTCTCTAGCTGATAGACAATCAGGCCCCTCTCCGCAGTTGCCACCACAGCCATAGGATATATCTAGGGATGGAGGAAAGCAAAGACAAGCTTCAAATGAAGGAGTGGATATTAGATCAACATATTAGATCGATTGTTTCAGTCCCAAAATTAAATCTGAATTTTCTTAAGTTTAATAATACAATGATATCAACATTTCAAAAAACCTAGAAAAAACATATTTGAAAGTAGAACATTATGTATTTTTAAAATACTCTTTTTAAAGAAACTAACATAAAATATGTGAATATTTATAGAATATACTGAGGAACTGAGAAGAAATGAAAATCATCTATGCCACCCCTTCAAATAACCGCTAAAATTATGGTATATTTTATTCCAGTCTTTTTTCTGAGCATACTTGTGTATGTATATTTCTGTATAATTGTATCCTTTACTCAGTTCAATATGTTTTGTGAGCATCAGCCCACTTCATACACTTCCCTGGGAACACAGCAGTGCCTAACAGTCCCTCAAATGAACATATCGCAGGGTTCATTTAACTGTGCCCATCTCATTGGCCCCATTAGGTCACTTCCAATGTTTCGCTATATTACATAAAACAAAGACCATTTGCATCTTTGATTATTTTTCTCATGACAAATTCCTAAAAGTGGAATTGCTGGGGCAGGTAGTACAAAATTCTAAGACTCATGACTAAATGGATGGAGAAGGTTCTGCAGTTTCTATCCCACTCAGACAGTCCCCAAAGACCTAGTCCCACACCACCAAGTTACCGCAAGTTTTCCCACCACCACACAATAAACATCACACTAGAGATGGCATGTAGCCAAATGCATATGTTCAAACAGTGGCCCTAAACTTCACACCCAGTATTTAGTAATTCCAGAACAAATGTAGCACAAAAATCTCCCAATTTAAGATTACTGACGCAATCTGAACTGTAAGTCCTGAATCTACTATTAGAGTTTGAGGAATTTTTAGATTATCTGCTAATTGTAAGATGCCACAGGTGACAAATGCTTTTTTTTTTTTTTTAAACAAGCAAACATATACTAAGCTGAAATTCCTTACCACATCAGCACAATAACACCTTTCAGGAAGTTGTAGAACCATCATAGGATTTGATGATCGGGTATCCCAAAACTGAAAGCAAAACAGAGGAGCCAATAGGTAACCATTCAAGAGCCGAAGTCCAAATGGTGTAAGAATAAGTGTCCATCCTCATGGAGACATACACTCTCTCAACTGCTATTATACCTTTAAAGTCTTATCCCAGCTCCCGGTCATCACGCAGCTGTAGTTTGGAGCTTTGATCCAATGTATGGTTTTTACAGGTGCATCATGCTTTCGACAAGACCAAAACAAAACAGATCAAGGTGAATGTAACACTGTGCTAAACAGCTTTAGTACTGGAAGTTCAGAGAAGGAACTAATTTAAATACTGAGGTCATACCACACAAAAATCAAAGGGTATTTTAGTGCTTCCCCAGGACCAAAATATTTAGTTTAACACAAGAGCATGTATCTACCTTCCATCCTAAGAAACTTTAATTTGATTTTTACCCATAATTAAGTGAGAAAGCCCCTCCCGAAGGAGATACTGAGAAATAACCAGTAAAGAACTCCACCACAGCTTTATTTAGCTACTCAGGTGACATGAATTAAGAAATCAAGTAGGTGCTTCTAGTCCATACCACTGTGATCCCAGAGTATGTAACATCTTTCTGAAAATGTTTCAGTATCAAGGGGTTCTTCCTGGACCCCCCTGACCAGGCTGGACCCTCTGGGTTCTAGGTTCTCTCATCATCATCATCATCACTTCTGCCCTTTCTCAGTGTTCTTCTCACCAGAACCACCTGTGGTCTCTGAGTAGACTCAGAAGGTCCATGGGTGTGAGGAAGTGTTCCTCTACTCACTGCTTTATTTCTAGCCCCTAATGACAGTGCCTAGCATACAGCAAGCATTCGGTTAACACTTGCTGAATGATTGAGTCACCAAATGAAGTTGGTAAAAGGCAAGTCACACACAGTTGTTGGAATGTCAAACATAAATGTCAAGGACCACCTGTAACACTTGTCTTTTATAGATTTTAATGTCACTAACTCCTTATGATGCCACCTACATATATATGGAAGACCATAACAAAACAATCTGTGAAATATTAGCAAGAACAAGAGTGGTTATAAAGCTTGTGTTATTTTTATGCTAAAGGGCTTTCTAGTATACATAAGTCTAATTGATTCAATATAGTCAAACTGCACTTTTTCTATAATAAAGAATTATTATAATTAAAGAATCATCACAACCCTGGGTATCAGTCTTGCTCAACCTTTCTGCAGAGGGCTATTATTACCTGTGCAATCTGTATTGCTTGATTACTGTTGAGGTCCCACATTTTGGCAGTTTTATCACATGATGCAGTAAATACTTTGCTCCCATCCTAAAATGAAGAAAATTTGTCATTCTAAGAAATATTAAATTTCTATGTGCACACTTAGATATTAGGTTGAACATGCTGAGGGAAGTTTTGTTTTGCAATTTTTATTTTTTCCAATTATTTGAGGGCCAGTATATTGCAAACTACAGTGTTGCTCACAAAGCACAATTTCAATTCTATATTTTATTACTGATTTCTAAGAGATAATATAAACACATAAAAAAAAAAAGCACTTAAAGTTATGTAATAAAAACTAAGTCTCTTTTCCATCCCTGATCCCAGCTTCTCAAAGGCGACTATGGGCCACTAAATTTTTTTCTTATTTTGATAAACTTCAAGCCTTCAGCAAACTGCAATAGTATAATAAACACCCATAAACATTTCACCTACGTTCACCAATTGCAAACATTTTGGCACGTTTACTTTCTCTCTCTCTCTATACACACACATATATCTATAATCATTATCACTTCTGCTCAACTCCATACTTAACAGCACTCCAAAGTATATGCAATAAAATCACACTAATTTACACTAATCATTGGTCCTATCTGAACTGTAGAATAGTTTTTAAAACAGTCACATACAGAACTCATAAAGTAGATCTACTCTGTCACTGCAGCTTGAAGCGCCCATACACATTATGTAATGAATGAGTATGGCTGCATTCCAATAAAACATTATTTACAAAAATAGGCAATGGGCCAAATTTGGATCATGAGCCAGGGTTCGCTGACCCCTGGCTTAGACTATTTCATGTCTATTTCCAGAGTTCAAAGATTTACCACCATACTCCCCAGGTAAAAATTTCTTTCTGTCTGAAGATACCAGTCCTCCATCCAAAAGAAGAGATAAAACCTGCTCCTCATTCTATTAATAAAGTTATAAGGATAACTCTACAAATCCTTGGAAATACAGCAATTTGACTGGTAGATGGCTGAATCAATGCTGATACATCCATATAATGGAATACTACTCAGCAAGGATAAACTACTGATACACAAAACCACCTGCATTATGTTGAGTGAAAGAAGTAGACTCAAACGGTTACATACTACAAGATTCCATTTATATAACATTCTTATAAAAGCAAAACTATAGGAAAAGAAAACAGAGAAGTGGTTCCTAAAGGCTGGGAGTTGGGGAGAATTTGACCACAAATGGGCAAGAGGAAATATGGGGGCTGATGGACCCATTCTGTATCTTTTTTTATTTAGAAAAAAATTTTTGGCAGCTGTCTGGTAAGGGGATGGTAACCTTGGTGTTAACACCACCACACTCTCCCAAGTAAGTTAACCAGCCAGCCTATGGATCTGTTCTATATCTCGAACACAACTTTATGTGCTTCTCAAAACTCACAGTGTACACTAAAACTGTTCAGTTTTACTGTATGCAAATCAAACTTAATAAATCTGACTGAAAAATATAGGTATGAAGCCTCAGAAGGGGCCTTGAGGCTTAGCTTTCTCGGCATGGCAGTACACCTGCCTCTGGCAGTCAGGCCCCTTTGTACTTTCACTCCTGTTGGGTTCAGCCAGCAGCAGCAGTGGCGGGAGGAGGGAGGAGAGAAAGGCTGGCATGTGAATCCCTGGGCTCCTCCACGCCAGGCTGAGGCCGGCTGCCGTGCTCTGCTACTGGGGCAGTGGCCTCTCCACAACTGCAGCTCTTGCTGTGCTCCTGCAGTCCCACCCCTATGGCCTGCCACAGGTATTTCCTCTTCCCTGCTTTTTCTTTGTAATGGTCCATTCATCATTAAACTATCCTCAATCAAAAACAAAAGAAAGAAAAACTCAGAGCCAAACAAACTTGAGCACATTTGCTTATATTGCTGATGTTCAAGATCTGGGGAAAAAGGGAATTCCAAAAAACCAAAAACACTTCAAGTGTGTAATAATAGAAATGTATTCTCTTTTTTTTTTCCTCTAAGATTTTCTGGGATAGTAAATTCCCAATTTTAAAATTACATAAGGCTGAGTGGTCAGCTCAGTTGGTAAGAGTGCAGTGTTATAACACCAAAGCCAAGAGTTTAGATCCCCTTACCAACCAGCCGCTAAAAAAAAAAAAAAGCTTACGTAATATAACAAAATAAAATAACATAAGCTCACGGCATATTTAGAGGTAGAAAAGGCTTTAAGAAATTAATCACTTGCTCATGGTAACATGTCAATAAAATAATGGATTTTTTTAATACGAGGAAAGCTTTCAGAGAGTGCCTAACTAAGGCTAACATTAAGATCAATAAATTACTCTACATTCAGAAACTTAGAATTCCTGCAATGTGGATACATACATGCCATTTGTGTTCAGATTATTAAATGTGCTAAATTACAGGGTAAAAGAGAACACCAGAAATAGAGTGAAACATACATCACTCCAGCAGACATCTAGTACAGGCCCGGTGTGCATCTGCTGGGCTTTTGGAATGGTTTGTCCACTGTCTTGAACTTCCCAGCAGCGAACCTGTAGTGGCAAGACAAATTAATGCAAACAAGGCAATCTGCGATGCACTACCTAAATTTAACACCTAATAACTAATGGGGTGCAACTGGTCTATACGTGGACTTCTCATATAGACCTAATTATCTAACTTTAAGAACAAAACAACTGAATTGCATACGCAAGCAGCTATTTTTCTACTGCTAAGCCATTAAAACATAGAAATTCTACTGCTTACACCTAAAACTGCAGAGAATTTTTTTATCACATCTATGACATATCTGACTTCTAAAGTAGAATATCACTTATCCATTATCATTCAGAGAATCAAGACCAAAGTGGAAACTCACCTTTCTTCTCTGAACATCTTACTGCAATTTTTAATATTTCTTCCCTCATTATAAAAGTGATGTATTTTAGAAATTTTAAAATATGACAAGAATATAAGAATCACCCTAACGCCACCACAGACAGCCATGGTTGATAGTTCTATGTGCTTTCAGTCTTCTATGCACACATAATTTTGGAAAAAAACTAGATTGTGCTACATTATACTAGATTGTATGTATACCTTCACTTTTGTAACTGCACCATTAGCCTATTCATCTTTAAACATTCTTCTAACATTTTTTAGCAGCAAATCAATTGAAATCTTTCCAGAAACTACATGTAAAAAGCAAACTTGCTCAGCCTTGACTACCCTCTTCCCTACTGTTCTTTCCTCATCCCCCCACCGCACCACCCTGTCTCCCTGTTACAGGCCACAGTTTGAAACCTTTTCCCAAAACTTACAATGGTATCCCATCATGTGAACATACCATAAATTATCATCAGTTAGATACTGCAGTATTCAAATTCTCCACTAGCATAACAACTTCTTTTATGGGAAGCCTATCGGGCAGCGGCCAGGAGCACGGACTCAGAACTGGACCAGGCAGGTCTGCAACCTGCCTTGCTGCTCATTCAGACACCTGACCTGAGGCCAGGTATTTCACTTCTCTAAGCCTCAGCATCCTGATTCATAAAATGGAGATGACAAGAAGTCCACAGTGCTTTAGCTATTGTAGATTAATTCAAATAATGCATATAAAGTACATTATCGGATTTCCTCCTCAAGTCCCAGAAGAGGAATCAATGACACAAAGGGTATAAACTTAAGGATTTCTGATAAATATTGGCCAATTACCCTCTAGAAGAGCTCCACCAATTTACATACCTACCAGTAATACATGTAAAGTTTCCGTTTATCCTTGCTAGCACTACTATTCCTTTAAACTTATTTTAGTTGATTTGGTAGAAAAAGGAGTCTATCATGTAAATTTACGTTTATCGGATTACAAGTGTGGTTGAATGGTTTAAATTTACCCAAATCATCCTCTTGTGCTCCTTCTTTTGTGAAGTGCCTCTTCACATTCTTTGCTTATATTTGTACCAGAACTTTTATCTTTTTGTATATCATAATTTTTTGTCTTTCTTTTTGTACACAATGGGCAAATGTAATGTCTATGCAGGATTTGTGCTATTATCAAACGCTGAAAACATTTAATATATGCCTGAAGGACATTCTTACAGGATACCAGGAAGGGTAATTTGCTTATGTCTGCCATCATGGATAATATTCATGCTCAATGAATATTACATTTGACTTGGAAATACACTTCAAGATACTGAACTACAGTAGGATTTGGTGGGGGAGCTACTGGCCAGTACAAGGATCGAACCCTGGATCTTGGTGTTGTCAGCACCATACTCTAACCAAATGAGCTTACTGGCCACCCCTAGAGAAGGAATTTCTGAGAAATGCATATAATTGTGCTTTCCTAACAAAAAAACTCAGTGTAAGAACAAGTGATGTCTGACATTCAGAGGGGCTCACATCTTCTAAATTGATTTCTTTAAAAAGGCCACAAATAAGCCTTAACTCTGATTTATTCACTTGAGAAAGAACAGAGTGAAAGCTAACCTTGACCATACAAAGAAATACGATTTACAGAACACCCATTTAAGGAACACTTACATCATTAGCCCACGATCCTGCAATAAGAAAGTTCCCCGTCAAGGTTGGTGGGCTAAAAGATAGACAACCAATGCTATCATCAGGAGAAGATGTTACTTCAATATCCTGGGGGGAGAAGTCAGTGTTAAAACATATGCATCATCACAATTTAATTCAAAATTGCTTTCTTTCTCACTAAACACTAAACACTAAGTCTCATGGTGGACTTTCCCTGTGCTCAACGATTAAATGAATTAGACCTTTCCTTACTTTGATCAAAAAGGAGAGTAATAAGCCAGCGAAAGTACTGGCACTGCTAGGACTAGAAGCAGCACTCTAAATAAAATGCCCACAGCCACATTTTCTAAATGATGGCCCACTCTTGCCCCAGTGCTTAGTCATAATTACCGCCTGCCCTCCCCTCTCCCCATCACAGAAATTCTGATTCAGCAGTCCTGGGCTGGGCCCTGAGAATGTGCAATTTTAATAAGCACCTTGGGTGACTCTGGAGAACTGTAAAATCAGGACACCAGTCCAGAAGACACATATTTTCTGGGCTCAAGTGTTTGAGAAAGTTAGGCTACGCAAAGTTTTAGAGCTTTCACCCCCCAAAAAAGCTCCCAAGCCATCTTGGTTTATTCTGCTATCACTGATATGGAAACTCTGGCCTGAACTCTTCTCTACAAACCCTGTGAAGCCTTATGTGGTACCTTCATAGGGTTGTGATTATCTGTGGTTGTGCTGCCAAACATGCTGGTCCCACCAGTTCCAAAACCCGAAGTTGTCCCAAACAGACTCATTTTGGCCTGAAAAAATAATAATATATATTAAGGACAGGTCCTTTCTTAAGTAATAAATATCACTGAGAGGCAATACAAAGATTAAGTCACAGAAGGAATATACTCTAAATGGCTTGATACCAGCCCTCTCTCTTTAGAATAGATCTAAGAATGCCATAAGCTGAGTGCTTTTTTAAAATAAGCTTTCTATTTTAGAATAGTTTAAGGTTTACAGAAAATTGGAAAGATAGGGCAATTCCCATACACTCTATATCCAGTTTCCTCTATTATTAACATGTATATCAGTACGGTACATTCGTCACCATTAATCAACCAATATTGATACATTACAGCAAAGTCTAGAAAATAAATTTGCTCATTCTTCACACAGAGACACTAAGCATTGCACCAGGGATACCACAGTAAATTAGACAGAAGGTTCCCACTCTCTCAGTTTTCCAGGTAGTGGGGACTTCACTTTCTTTTTACTAGTTTCTGCATTCTGGTTTAGCACAATATCTTTGCATGAAATTAGGTATAAGAACAACCAGTCCTGGCAGTAATTCAGAAATTACTTTTTAAAACTCCTTCTACATAATCACTTTGGTCTCCTTGAGTACCAAGAGGTCTGGCATTATGTTTTGGACATTTACCCAGAAAAAAACTTCCCCCTCACCCCCCCGAGTTTTTTCCTGGGCATCATCCTACTCCAGCACACCCACCAGGGTTTGAACAGGGCCTCTGCCACTCACCAGAGCTGGGACCCTAATCTCACCCTCACTTTTCTGCTCTGCAAATACAGAGAATATTAACACCTTCTCCAGGGTTGCTCTGAGATCAAATCAGATTATGTAGAAAGTGCAGTATCTAGCACTAGTGGGTACAATAAACAACTTTCCCTTCTTTTTTCCTTCCAAGGAGAAAGCCTATGTATTATAACTTCCTGATGACTTACATATATAGATGCCACATATTCAATTCTATTATCGGTTAGCAAATTTTTACACCCAGNGGTACAATAAACAACTTTCCCTTCTTTTTTCCTTCCAAGGAGAAAGCCTATGTATTATAACTCCCTGATGACTTACATATATAGATGCCACATATTCAATTCTATTATCGGTTAGCAAATTTTTACACCCAGAAGTCTACCATGTCAGTCACTTCTCCAAAAGGAGCCTAACACTGAGTGGCATACTTGCTAATGAGGGTAACATCCTTAAACAAGACAACACAGAATAGAGAAACTGCAAGAAATTTTGGGAAGGCACTTGAGCTTCCCCAGCTTCATGAAAAGTAAGCAAACAGTCATATTATGTCAGAGCAAAAGCTATGAGCACATTAATATCTCAGAAAAGTGACTTCGTGAGAGGACATGGTGCTTGCCGACCACATCTCTGCCCTCAAACATAGAGATGTACTTGAAACACCAGTCAACTGCATGAGCGAACAAAGGAATGATAAGGCTTCTGCAATCAGAGTCCAAGAACTAGCTATATAGCTTTAAGCAAGTTATTTAGCCTCGATTTTCTCATCTGTAAAACAGGGACACTGATATCTACTTTATAGAGTTATAAGAACCAAGTGAGGTCGCATACACAGTGCCTGAATCATGACAGGTTGTTAATAAACGTTACTTCC
Organism: Galeopterus variegatus; assembly: GCF_000696425.1. Classification (NCBI taxonomy): domain Eukaryota; kingdom Metazoa; phylum Chordata; class Mammalia; order Dermoptera; family Cynocephalidae; genus Galeopterus; species Galeopterus variegatus. The sequence continues at coordinate 59,011 of NW_007735715.1, read as the reverse complement.
ATTCCATTCCCTCTCCTCAACCTGGAAGAGAACATTTCTGCCACTAGGGATAATCTTACTAGACTCATAGTCTTTCAAGTATTAATCAGCAGGTGTGGACCACATGTTATGCTGGGTGTTGGGAAGCCTCAAGATCAGAAGGCACGGGTACCTGTGGAACCTACCTAATCTCTTCCTACTCTGTCCCTCCTTGCTGCATTCCAACCACACGGAATCTGCTGGCTTCCTTTCTACCGGTAAACACAGCAAGCTCATTTCTGCCTTGGAGCATTCCTACTAGCTGTTGGCTTCAGCCTCAGATGGTTCACCAGTCCCCCTCCCCAACCCCCCAACTGCATCCGTTTCTGAATATTCAGATCCCAGTTTAAAAGTTGCCTTCTAATAATTTTTTGGATGATGTTTTACACAACCGTGTAAAAATTTTCAAATTCATCATAACGTACACTCTAAATGGGTGAATTTTCTGTTATGTAAGTTACACTTCAATAAAGCCGTCAAACGCGTTCTTTTTAAGTCACCTCCTCAGAAGCTTCCCTGTCTAATCTAACGTATCCAACCATGGATCACATCCCCTTGTTTTCTTCATAACACTTGTCCACGATCTGGAATTTCTCATTTACTGTCAATATCTTCCCCACATAATGCCAGCTCCAAGAGGGCAAGGGCCTGTATGGATTCTTCCCTTAATGTGCACTTGGTCCCACAGTACAGCGCCTGGCTGGTATTTAATAAATACTTGCCTGGGAAAGTGTGTGTACGTACGTACGTATGCGTGTATATAGATACACATACACACATATGTATACAATAATTTCTTGGCGGGGAAAGAGAAACAGCCAGCTTTAGAGTAAGCCCTATGAAGAAAATTAAGCAGGTCGCCGTGGGAGACTAAAAGGGGATGGATGCCTTTCTGTAGAAGAACGGTCAGGGAAGCTTTCTCCGAAGAGGTGACACGTGTCTGATGAGAAGCCAGACGTGTAAAGGGGAAGGACAAAGGCGAGAAACGCTGCCACTAACTCGGTGTGACCCTTCCCGGGGCCTCAGTTTCCCCACAAGAAAAACGACGGGGTTGGACCCTATGTGACCCCTAAGGCTCCTTCCAGCTCTGACCTGGCTTCCTGGGGCCATTAATGAAGCTCATTCAACAGTCTGGCTCGCGCCCCTACATCTCGCAGCAAGACGCACCCCGCAGGGGGACCCGGCCTCCGCGAGCGCCCATGGCGGCGGGTAACGAGGGGACACGGCACAGGGCCTACCTGAGAGTCGCGCCGCGGCGGGAAGATGGTGACGGGAACGGGAGGGACTAGGAGCCTGCGAGCCTGCTCAGGCGCGGAGGAGAAAAGGGCGAGGTAACGCGGTAGGGGTCCCCAGAACCCGCGGTCCGCTCACGCCTGCGGCGGAAACCACCCCACTTACCGCGGAAACACCGCGCATGCGCCCAGGAGCCACTTCCTGTGTCGCCCGGAAGGCGGCGAAGAAAAAGGCTCCGTCTTCCGGGAGGCGATGGCACATGCGCAAAAGCGTTGTTGTCGTCGAGAGGAAGTCCTCATGCCAGCAGTTTGCGCGAATTGGTCGAAAGTTAGTCTAGCGGCTGCAAGTTGCCAAGCAACCGCTTTTATAAATCTGCAACCAGGACTAGTGGAAGATAGTTGGCTGTTTCCGCTTGTGAATTAATTATCGTATTTATCTTGTTTAAACGATTGCTGCTAATTCAAGTCCAAGTCCATCCTCGAGAAGCTGCTGTGACGCCGCATGGATTCCCGCCCTGACCTCCCCGTTTGCCAACTGGGGTGTCTTGAGCCACCCTGGGGCTCTTTGGGCCTCAGTTTCCTGCTACATGTTGGGGATAATGATGCCTAATTTCCAAGGCTTTTCTTAATTAGGGTCAAGTGAAATAACAAGTGAAAGACTTGCTAAATGTCCCATTCCATAGAAATGTTAAGGGGCTATTATGACTCACACATGCTCACGCCCAATATATCGGCTGGTTGTTTTTCCCCCTTTTAGGAATGTCTGAAGAACAAAGAAAGAAAGAAAAGGATATAAGGGAGAGAGAGAGGAAGAAAGGCAGCCAGGCCCCGAGGAAGGGATTTTGTATGTGCGCTGGGTCCTCTCCTTCACTACTCAGTGTGGTCTGCGTGCCTTAACCTTCTCAGGGAGACTTAGGATCTGTGGGATCTTGTTATAAAGCAGATTCAGTTGGTAGGTCCAGGTGGGCCCGAGAACCCAAATTTCTACCAAGCTCCCCACTGAGTTTGCTGGGCCACACACCACAGTTAAATACCAAGGATCTAGATCAGGCATTTAGAATCAACAGAAGTTTTGAAAAACTCTTATGTCAGGACTGTCACTCTTAGAAGTTTGGTAGGTCTGGGAAGGAAGCAAGGGAATTAATAGGTTTTAAAAGCTCTTCAGGTGATTGTAAGATGCAGCCAAAATTGAGAACCTGTAGTCTAGATGATGATAATAATAATAATAGTTTTTTTGAGCAATATGTGCACCACTTTTTGCTAAGCGCTTTGGATACTCCATCTTTTGTAATTTCCAGAGGAGCCCTATAAGGTAGGTATGGTAACAATCTTCATTTTGTAGATAAGGAAAGTGAGGCTGAGAGAGGTTAGGTGACTTACCAGAGATCACACAGCTGTGAAGCAATAGAGCCAGTGAAGTCTGCCCTGTGCCTAACTCTCCTACCAGCAAAGCTTTAGCGTCTTCCTCCTCAACGACCTTTCCTTTCACCATGGATCCTCTCATACCATCTCTCCTTTAAATCCTCAGAAACCCTCTCAAAATTCTCTCAAGGCTTACAAGGCTTATTCTGCTTCCTGAAGTAGTGCGTGTTTATCTTGTCTAGCTTCCTAGATTTTAAAGTTGTGTCTACTCCCATGTATATCCTTTGTGGCACCAAGCACAGTGTCTTACATATATTTGGTATTAATATTTGTTGAGTTATGTTGTTCGATGCCCAAGGAATCTTCCAGAAGCCTCTATTATGATACAGACTCTTCTATAATACAGGTTATTCCATATACTTTTAAAAAATCTTGCTGTTTCGGCATCTATAACTGACAAGCCGCTTTTGCATATGCCATCAGTGGAACAAGAGCAGCAGTATGCTCATCCAGATGTAATAGCTAACATTCCTTGACTCTTTCTGAATTGTATTATCCAAGCACACACCTTATATGAAAAAGCTCACTTGTTCCCCACAATGCCCCTGTAAGGTCATTAGTGTTGTCATTATCCCTACTTTATGGTTGATGAAACCAAGATCAAGTTGTGACTTGCCCCAGCCACAGAGGCAGTGAGTAGAGGTGGAATTGGAACGGAATCAGACTGCCCCCAAGCCTGACTCCTCCACAAATGGCAGGTCGTGGCAGAAACAAGAAGAAAGATCAATGAGATTTGTATCCATGGGTATCATTGTTGAGCCTTAATATGGGTGGAAAAAATAATTAAGAAATAGAAAATAATTAAAATTAAACTTTGGTTGTGGCTATCATTCACACTGGTAAACTTTTCTGCCATTTTCACTTGGGGAAATATTTATGAAAGATTAGTTTATGTTCCATTTCTAGGTGAATAGAAACTGAACATGTTTATAATTTTCATATCAATTACTTTTCATTTAAAGTGATCTTTTTTTTTTTTTTTTTTTTTTTTTTTTTTTTTTTTAAGATGACCGGTAAGGGGATCTTAACCCTTGACTTGGTGTTGTCAGCACCACGCTCAGCCAGTGAGCGAACCGGCCATCCCTATGTGGGATCCAAACCCGGGGCCTTGGTGTTATCAGCACTGCACTCTCCCGAGTGAGCCACGGGCCGGCCCTAAAGTGATCTTTAATTTTGAAATTCTAATTAAAAAGTTCTAATATGTTTGTTTAAAGTATTGTAAATAGCTTGATTGCAGAGCAGCACACATTCAGTGTAGGTTTACAGGGAATTGGGGCATCCAAAGCTCATGATACAAAGCAGATTCCTGTCAAGAAGTGCTCAGTCTCACAATGAGATCCTTATGGTTTTCTTCATGCTCTTGTTGTGTCTCAGACTCTTCCACTCCTTTCCTTTAGAAAATGACTTGAAAATATTTTTTTTAAATGTCTACACAAAATAGTGGAAGGATTTGAGAGAACAATGAGCTTCTGCCAGCAGAGGGCGACCTTGGCTTGTTTTTACAGTATTGTTTTCTTGGGATACATACCTTTCAATAACAACTCTTAATGTTAAGGGTTTAAATTCCCCAATCAAAAGACACAGATT
>NW_007735715.1:30405-51660 GCF_000696425.1 Galeopterus variegatus | reverse complement strand
ATGGGACACAATAACTAACTACATTGTATATTGACAAAATAAAAAAAAATAAAAAAAAAAATAAATAAAATAAAATGCTGACCTGGAAAAACAAAAATAAAAATAAAAAATAAAAATAAAAAATAAAATGTCTACACAAAATAGTGGAAGGATTTGAGAGAACAATGAGCTTCTGCCAGCAGAGGGCGACCTTGGCTTGTTTTTACAGTATTGTTTTTTGGGGATACATACCTTTAATGATTTAGCAAAGTAAATGTTTCTCAATATTTTATTACAAAAACTTTCCATTGAAAATATTTTTAATGTACGTGTACGTGCACCTTAGTTTTGAAAGCATCTGTTCTTTTCAGCGGCACTGAACAGATATCTATGTCAAAGTAACAGTTCAACTGAGATACTTGTTAAGGAAATCATAGATGGAAATACTGGAGTGTTGTGTCTATTTTTGGAGAAAATGCAATGGTGGTTGTTTTTTTTTTCCTATGAAATTATGACTTCTGAAATCACTTAGCATTACCAGTGATGACAGTGAATTTCCTGCAAAATTTGGTATATTACAAGCAGCTTTTATTTTATAAGGGTCATTTTGAGCCCTTAAGGAAAAACCAAAAGTATCTGAATATCTTTTTGTTGAACTAGTTTTTATTCACTTTAATTATAAAGAGATTCCAATCCAATGTTCCTTCTTGATTAAAATTATGGAAATATTTCAAATAGATACAGTAGATGATGGTAGAGGGGATGTCTGTTGTCAGTTGCCATTTTACATAGCTGCCTATTTTACAGTAATCCTTTTTAGAAACAAATCTTAAGAATCAGAATTCTAGATGGTTCCCAAATAGTTACTAGCATTAATTTTTCACCTGCTTTTAATAAAGACAGGTAGTAAAGCCAAACTATGGTGTATTTGGCTCTCCTTCCATTTTCACTCTCCATATAATTGAAAATTATTTTAGGTAAATTTCTAATCATAAACTTGAGATGATTTAATAATCCAAACTGAATGTATCTTCAAGCCTTTTTCAAATTTATTTTCAAATTTTAATGGGTATTGTAGATTTGTCATTCCCTCCCATTTTGACAGTATATCCTAATGCAGATGTGATATGGGTTAAACATGTCTAAGTTGGTAATTTCCTCCTTTACAAAACTTGTCAAAGTTCAGTGATATTATTATGTGTTAAGGGAGTGAGTAAGTATGGTAGAAATTTAAAGGAAAACTTTTGCAATTTATAAAAATATTTTTAGAATTTCCGATAGTCTCTCACATAAGTCAAATTAACAGCATGCCAGAATGTTCTCAAAATGAAATGTTTAGTTCCAATGTGACCAGGGAACATAACATACTTGTTAATATCACAGGCATGGCATCAGGGTGACCTTGATTTGACACCTAGCCAACAGTAGGAACTGTAGACCTTTCCAAGTGTTCACACCCGGCCATGTGTGAAGTACTCTACATGTACCAGTGTAGTGGCACCCAGATTCTCTGGTTCAAGTTCTGGCTCCACTGCTGGTTAGTTTTGTGACCTTGGGAAAGTTACTTAACCTCTTTATACCTTTGTTTTCTCATCTGTAAAATGAGGGTGATAATAAAAGAGCCTAGCTCATAGGGTTTCTGTGAAGATGAAAGGAGTTGTTTGCAATGCATCAAGAAAAATATGTGGCACATAATAAGTGCTATGTTAAGTATTTTCTTATTATAGTACCTTATTTAATCCTTACTACAATCTCTTGGGCAGGGCCAGCCTCATGGGTGTGTAACCTGTGCAGTCACACAGGACCTCCAGGCTATGCAGGGCCCCTTGCTTGGTTTAGTTCTTGGCTGCTTGTCTTGAAATTCTTAATAACTTTTGAACAAGGTACCCTAAATGTACATTTTGCACTGGGACCTGCATATTCTGTATCTGGCCCTGCTCTTGAGGCAGGTAGTATTATTGTCCCCTAGTGTTAATTACAGCTTTGGACAAGTAACATCCTCAATGTTCGCAACTGTACACTATAGTGTAATCACTGAGTAAATCACAAGGTTCTTGGGAGAATTAAATAAGATCATGTATGAGCAATGATTGGCATAAGTTCTCATAAATGGTATATATTATTATTATTGCCATTTATCTTTATAAAATAACTAACCCAACATGTCTGTACTTCTGTAAATACATATTCTTGCTTACAATTACAAGAAACATTCAGTGCAGTTTAAGGGTTTACTGAAGTACAGAATAAAATCATAAAACTCATCTCTGGCAAAATTAAGATAGGTTTATGAGGAGAAAAGATCAAATCTTTACTGTTAGAGAAGTGCCTTGTTAAAATGTGAGGCTTCTGTAAATCTTACAACTGAAGAAGTTCTCTGTTCTACAGACCTAGACTAGAGAAGAATTCAGCTGCCTGAATTTGGGCAACAAACCATAAGACCCTGGAGAAAATTTTCAAGTAAATAATATCAATAAAAAGTATGCCCGGAACAAAGCAAAACACTGAAAACTCCTTCAACCCAAATATTTATTCATAATAAATTTTACTAAATTCACAAGTGAATTAATGGGGCAAGACCCTTACACTATGGCCCCTACACTATGAAGGCAAAGGAAAATGTGGAAGAAACTACAGGACACTATAATTCACTTGCAACATCTCAAATTTAGATTATTATTATTTTTGTTGCTAATGAGATACTTCATGCCTTAATATTAGTTATAGTGTAGAAGGTAAATAAAATTTTTTGTAGACTTTGATGACATGTATAAGATATTTTTTCAAATAAAATGTAAAAGTCAACATACATTCTTTTACAATTTATTTTAGAACATAGGATAGAAATCAGTCTCTACAAAGGATAAAATAAAGCCTTCTAAAAATTAGAGTATAGCATTTATTTTGACAAAAATTATAATTAATGAAAAATTGTTTTACCTTTACAGATTTAAGAATATATGTTCTTTCCACAACAGTATTTACCAATTAAAACAAAACTAATGAAGTCTCTGGCAATCACAAGTTCTTCTAACATATTTTTATATCCATCCTCCAAATTTTAATTTGTTAGGTAAGTACACTCTGGAAAGATAATCTGATGATAGAAAGGTCAAAGCTTGAATTTCTGCCTTCATTTTAGAGTCTGTCATTATTTCCATCTGTCAATAAAAGTAAAATATAGTCATACCAGAGTTATTTGCTGCAGTTCTGTCAATTCAAATAAATTTAGTAAATCTGGACTTTGTTTATTCTCCAAAGCCACAAGCAATGGCCAGAATATTCTAGAGCTGCTACAGCTAATAATATCAGGAGTGAGAATATCAAGTACGGATGCCTTCGATAACTAGGACTGGCCTGGGATCTTTATAATGATTTCTCTTTCTTCTTTTTTTAATCACACAAACTATGATACAGCCATTGACAATGGGTATATAACTATCATAAGGATAAAAATAGGCCAGCTCCATCCAGCTGATCTCATTTATTATCATTCGTATGATTCAATTTCAACAACTATTTACTGCCAAATGACACTAACATCAGTTGTTGGTTATATAAAATGTCAGGAGGGATATTTAAAAATATAATATTCATAATATTCACATTATGTGAATAGCCACTAGTAAAGTAAAAGGCAATTAAACATACAGCACTTAAATTTTACAAAGAAACAACTTATACTTCTTTTCTCCAAAATGGTTGGCAGGTAACGTAAGGTCTCTTTAAGATACTGTCAAGTTTCATTTGGTCCCGTCTTGTCAGTGGAATCAAACTATCTTTAGGTATATTTAACCTGGAAAAAAAGCAGATGAAAAAAAAATCAGTGAAAACAAAGTGTTCCTATAACTTGAAGGTCACATATATTCCACCTGTATTTGCTGCATCATTTCAAGAAACCCAGAGATAACAGATAAGAAAATTAGTAAGCTCTACCTCTTAAATCCAGGGTTTGGAGGACCTGTCATGTCCTAGACCAGCAAGTTTTCAAGTTCACAGTGGAAGCTTGGGTTTCCATAGCAAATAAGATTCTGTTCTAAGTTTTTGTTTTCCTTCGTGTCAGACTCATGGGATGATGACAGGACAGATGTTGGTTATTAAACAAATGCCAGTAGCGCTGACATTATGTATATTGACATCAAGGCAGATTAATGACAGGTGCAGTTAAGCATCCCAGAGCTTCACACTTACGGAGCAGTTAGCTCCAACGTGCATGGCCAGTGGCTGAGATTCACTGGGGAACTTTAGGCTCACTGAGTACTTAATTGTTTGTTATTCATTGAGGATTCTGGGCCATGGAAGTTAATCTATCAATTTTTACTTACGTATGCATGTGCATGCACACACGCACACACACGCTCACCTATCTAGATTTAAATTTGAGAAACGCAGAGTGTAATTTTTTCTTGGTATATATTTTAAAAACAGAACATGTGAGGTCCAGGATTTATGGTGTGGTCTACTTTTTGAAGTCACAAATCCTAGATTTCCCAGGAGAGCTCCAGTTTCAAATAGTCTTTTTCAATGTCTCCATAATTATGACAATTTTCCAATGGCAGGTCCTGGATAGGGGTGACAATTTGAAAGGAGGCCTAGAGGATTTCCCTTGAAGCCATGTTTGTGTAGGTACCACATTGTTTTTCCTTTGACCGTATATTTATTTGGAGTGGCTTTTGAGGGCACTGATGGAATTTATGGGATGCAGCTAGAGTTTCTTCAAGCCTTCCACCTTACTAATTAACAGATCATTTTTCCTGAATTTGTGTTAAAAATGATCTTCATATTAGTAGATCATCCCAAAGGAATTCTGACCATGACACATACACTAAATTGAACAGAATTTTAATTCACTGGAGCGTAAATATTAAAAAATCAAAAATTAAATGTTTTCTTTTGTGCCCTCATTTTGTAAATGGCCTATCTCCTAAAACCTGTTCACATTCCATAGTTAGGAAACAAGCACCTGTTACCAAGCATTGCTCACTGTTAAGGAAATCCAATGAACATGTTTAAGTTCATTCTCACTGGCCAATTAAAACGATAAGAAAACATTTAAAAATATCACATTAGCAGAGATAAAAAAAAATGCTGAGGGACAGGTGGGTTGTTACTGTTCAAGGAAAGCAAGATAATTAACCTATCCAGAGGGCAGTCAAAGCCTTAAAAATGTTTATACTCTTTGACCCATCAATTCTTCTGGCAATTCAGCCTAAGGGTCTAATTAAAGATGCTGGAAAAGATTTAGTTACAAGAGGGTCCATCAAAGCACTATCTTGAGAACAGAGATTTGGAAAACACCTAAATGTCTGGATATGAGGATCTGGCTGAATAAACCCCGGCACATCATGAATCAGAACTCAGAAACAGAAGACATTAAAATGAGATTATACAAGAGAAATGTATTTATTGATACAGAAAAGTGACCACATTGTGTGGTGTGAAAACAAGCAGATTACAAAATAACAGTGTAGTATGATCACATTTTTGTCAAAAGACTATGGCTATGCACAGAAAATAATCCACGAAGGTGAAGCTGCTCATCTTTAGCTGATTTTTACCTTGCTATTTACTTGATGTTTTTCTATACTGAACATATATTAAACTTGCCAAACTTGAGGTTCTCAACCTTTAAGTAATCTTAAAATGAGATAATTTAAAATGAAGTTAAAATTTATGATAAAATTCAATCATATGGCAAATGATGTTAATGATTACCCATTTAATTAGACTCAATGTATTATACTTTTAAGTATAAAAATTTACAAAATATTTAAACTATAAGAATAAAACAAAAGCATTTTCTAGCTAGCTGAATGTACAATTAACCAAATTCATTTCTTAAGTATTTTAGTAGTTGAAACAGAAACATTGATGAATTTAATCCACAATTATACAATTCTGAGTCACAGTGGACAGTATAAATAAAAAACATTAAGCACTTTTCCTTGTAGTGACTTTTTAGGCTTATTGTTGCATATTACAGTGAATCATCATTTTAAATATTTTAGTTCTGCTATACCATCTAACCTTTTAATATCAGAAGGGAGGAGACCAAGCCATCTAATAGCTGGAACCGTGAGATTATGGGCTTCAAAAGACATAGACTAAAATAAAGAACAAAAGTATATTAGGTAAGGCTAAAAATTGCAGAAAACTAGCATACTTGTTTTTGCAGCCAAACTTTTACTTATTAAGTAGGACAAGTACTAAAGCTGACTTCACATGCCCAGAGTCCATAGAAGTAAGAAAGGGAACTTTGCTAAACTGGGCTTTCAGTGAAGGTGTAAAAACTTCTCTGGAGTATTTCTGTATTAACTTTCTATAAGGCAAAACTGCATGTGAACCTCCCCAACCTGCATTTATTATTGTTTGTGTTTCCACAGCTCACACCCTGCTCCTTTCCATCTGCTATAAAATTTACCATGCATCAGAATCATTTGGAGAGGTCCACTCCTAGAGATTCTGGTTCAGTATGACTGGATGGGGACTGACATTTGCATTTCTAACAAGTTTCCAAAGATGCTGATACTGCTGGCCTGGGACCACACTTTGAAAACCACTGATATATGGTAGTTGCAGACTCTAGTAGTGAAATTTGGTGGTGGTCTCATTTTTCCTTAATGGTGGGAGAAAAGTGATTGGCAAAGTCAGAATTCAAGGCTATATAAAATATTTAGAGTGTATCTGGCGATCGGGCAGTATTGTTGCACTGGAGCCCCACAGTTACTTCAGTAGACTGGGATAGTACAGGATAATCATGCCTCTTGCTCACAGCTAGTCCTACTCTGTCATCTGTGGTTGCATTAGTCATGCTGGAAACTGGCATCACAGCTGCTGAAATACAGAGTGGTCCTAGAATAGGATATGAGGTATATTTGGGGGGCTCTTAGCTTACTAGGAGGTGATAAGTAAATGCAGAAATTATCCATATTAATATAAAATATCTAAATAGTGGAAAAAGGAAAACTACTTTTCTATACTTACCATAGATCCATACTTATAGATGCACATTATTTCTATGCCTGTCAAAAGAAAGTTAACCAAAAAATTACTCTTCTTATATATTATAGATTAGATAATTTGCACTCTTAAATTTTATCTAACTACCATAGATCCATACTTATAGATGCACATTATTTCTATGCCTGTCAAAAGAAAGTTAACCATAAAATTACTCTTCTTATATATTATAGATTAGATAATTTGCACTCTTAAATTTTATCTAACGTCTGCAATTTTTATTTTTGTGGATGTTACCAGTGAAAATTTATGTTCCCAGTTTAATATGACAAAAATAATAATAAATTGACTCAAATGATTAATCTTAATCTAATCACTTTCTTTTAAAATATTTTATGAAAGTGTTCTAAGAGCAGAAAAAGACAACTACTGGGGCTGGCCTCTGGCTCACTCAGGAGAGTGTGGTGCTGATAACACCAAGGCCACGGGTTCGGATCCCATATAGGGATGGCCGGTTTGCTCACTGGGTGAGCGTGGTGCTGACAACACCAAGTCAAGGGTTGAGATCCCCTTACCGGTCATCTTTAAAAAAAAAAAAGAAAGAAAGAAAAAAGAAAAAGACAACTACAAATACGACTTAGTTATGAGTATTGTTCCAAATAGTCCATTGATAAATTACCATGTGGATCAGCATCCACAAGAGTGAAAACAGGAATGTGAAATGTATCCCACAACTTCTTGACTAAAAGTCTTGTGTTCAGATCAGGAACTCCCTTTCCCTAAATACAAGATAGAAATTAGGCATATTAATCCAGTACAATGAGAAGGATACAGCTAAATCATTATGTTATTAATAATTTAAAAATTACATCCCCCCACCTTGAATTTCAGGTGGTAAAAGACTGATGCTGACTGTAAAAAAATGTACAGTACATACGGCAAGGTGGAGAAGCAGGTACATTTGTACCTTTGCCTCAATTATCCCAGTCTTAGGAAATGATCCTAAGGAAATATTTCAGCAGAAAACAGAAATAATAAAAATTCTACATACTCAAAGATGCTTACTGCAGTGTTATTTAAAATGGCAGAGAATATTATGAATAGCCAAAACAGTTAACAGGAACACGGAGGGGCGGCATACCACAGTGGTGAAATTCACCAGTTGCAAGGCCCCAGACAGCCTAGGCTGGCATCTCAGCTCTGCCACTTCTCAGCAGCATGAACTTGAACAAATAAGGAAATCTCTCTGTAGTCTGGGGTTCTGCAACACCTTATAAGGTTATTATAGGAATTAAATTATTTAATAATCATAAAGCACTTAGAAGAATACCTGGTTTAAATTCAGGGTTTAATATACTTGAAATGGTGTATTAATAATATGAAGTCACTAAAACAATAAGTATTCAGAAAAGTAATTTAAAGAGCATTACAATAATGTTAAGAGAGAAAATTAGAAAACCAAAGGAACCATAGAACAGAGTACAGAGACTAAGAATGAGCTTTGGATCAGACAATTCTGAGCTTTAATTCCCTCACTGCCCATCATTAGTGGTATGATATTGGGCAAGTTTCTTAGTCTCTTTAGGCCATAGCTTTATCTGTAAAATCGGAATAAATATGCCTGCCATATAGTTATGGCACTGTAGCAACATAGAGCTGAACTATATGAATCCAAAGTCTGGTTTTGACCAGCCACAGGATTGTGGTAAAATGCCTTCCTACATTCCAGCACCCTATTACTAAAATGTGGATGATGATAGTTCCTACCCCATAAGGTTGTTGAAAGTCTTTACAAGTTGATATATGATGAATAGCAATAAATATGAACTCTTATTATGTAAAGTTCTTAACTGAGATCTGGCTCATCATGAGCACTTAGTGAACAGTAGTGTTAATTTTTTCCTTTGGGAAATGCATGCACATGGTAGAGGAGTCAAACAGTACCAAAGGATATCTGGTGAAAATGAGTCCTTCCTAGTGTGGCCTTCCATTCCAGCTCCTCTCTTCAGAGGCAGCTGCTACAGGCCAGCCTCTTGTGGGTGTCTCATAGCAGTAATAATAGCAATTATCGATGGACACCATGATGGCACCAGTGTAGAACTATGTGTGTGTGTGTTCAGATGAGGACTAGAAGGAAGCATGTAGGAAGAAAGACAAGGTAGAAAAATAGGATTATGCATTTATGCATGGTTTTTCCCTCTTTAAGTGTATGTTCTTTATAACTACTGTTACTTCATCTCTTTGATCCAAATGTGACAGAGAGCTGTGCTTTATGTGCATCTCCAAAGCAATAATCCCAGATGTGATTTAAACACCAAGGGCTGAACAGAGACCCAGGCCACTGCAGCTTTCTCTGTCTGTAGTGACTTGCCTTTGGGTCAGCCAGGCAAGCATGTGCTCTCACCACCATGTGACAGGAGAGGATGTTGGGCCAAAAAGAGAGCCGTGGCACATATCCACAGAGATCATCAGTTTCAGGACCTCAATTATGGCCTGTATTATTTACAAGGGCTCAGTATGCATTTTCCATCTCAACTCTTGTCCCTTAACTTCAAACCAGGCAGCTGCCACTAGAATTTTCTGCTATCACCTCAAGTTCATATTTCCAACACCACACTCAAAATCTTTCTTCCATGAAGAGCTGAGTGTACTTGTTCCCATCACTTGGTTCAATGGTGATACTGAAGTAAGGTTTCACACATCAGTCATTTGACTCACTCCTCACATCCCATGGTCACCAAGTCCCTATGAATATGCCACGGAAATGTCCTTCATTTCAGTCTTTTCCCCTTAATCATTCCCCTTTTCCTTACACCAAAATAATCACCTGATAGCCTCCCGGTGGGCTCCCTGACTCCAGTTCTCTTTCACTACATCTAAATGATGCACTGCCACACTAATCCTCATCATGTCCCACCTTGCCAATTAAAACACTTTTGTTAGCGCCTGGCATTTCTGCACTAAGACAGGATGCCTCCTTGGGACTGGCCAGGTCTTCCAAGAGTCCACCCAGCTGCCCAGCATCCTGCTTCCTCTACAGGGCAGCGCTCCTCACTGCTTCCATGAACACATTTCACAAGCACCAAACACTGTACTTACTGTTAATTCAATAAACAAGAAGAATTTTAAGTAGATGAGGTATTTTTTCTTCAAAGAACTAGGTTTTTACGCATGTCTATAAAAAGGCTGGGAAAAGAGCTTATAAAAGAGGGGAACCTGATCCATTCTCTTATTCTGTAGTATTCCTCCTATCCATACCCCAAGCTTCCTTTATTCCACATCTTTCTTTCCTACTCCAGCAGGTTTCCCTGATCACTCTAGTTTTATGAACTCCTTCCATGTTACCCTGTAGCAAGAAGTTCACTTCCTGAAATGGACTGGATGCTTGTGTTCCCCGTCAAATTCATATGCTGAAATCCTAACCCCTAAAGTGATGGTATTAAGAGGTGGGGGCCTTTGGGAGGGTGAAGCATCATGACTGGGATTAGTGCCCTTATAAAAGGGACCCCGGAGAACACTCTCCCTCTCCACCATGTGAGGACTCAGCAAAAAGATGTCTATGAACCAGGAAGCAGGTCCTTACCAGACATGGAATTCAGAACTATGAGAAATAAATGTTTATTATTTAAGCCACTCATAAGACACCCAGTCTATGATAATCTGTTATAGCAGCTGGAACTAAGACTCTTCTCTTAGCTAACCGATGCCTACAGTTCCCTGTGCATTTTCTCAACCACAGGTACCATATGTATGCTTCTGTATTCTTTGCTATTCTTTGCACATTTTTGTTAAAAAAAAAAAAAGAAGGGTTCATTTGAGTGAATTAATGAAATTACCTGCTACACAAACCTGTGTGAGAAAGCACAAGGAGCAGCCTTTATTCACTCAACCCTGCCCAAAGACCCAATGTTAATATATAATAGTTGAGACAACTAGTCCCTGTGGGAATGCAGTGAGGATGGCTCCGAGGTCCCAAGGGCCCGTGTAAGCACACCCTGGTACTAGAAAACCGCTACTATTTAAGAAATAGGACCATCACCTTGATGTTAGTCATATTTGAGGATGTTTAAAAAAATGCCTTGGAAATTCCTGTTCTATGATCCCAAATGATGCAAAATATGAGTATTGAAAACAGAATGTTGTCCAAGCTGTAAAGATAATGTTATAAACCCTCTTACCAATCATCAAAGTAGTATATGTTTGTCTTGGAATTGTAGTAAAGGTAGATAATATACCGTAACCATGATGCATGGAGACATTTTGGTGCAAAAGTTGTCATCTAGGAGCCGCTGAAATGTTGCATCTTTTTCTACAATTAATAGAAATTTTGCATCTGTAATTAAATCTGTGAAGTTAAGGCTGAAAAATTGAAGGCAAGAGTATTTCGATTCAATAACCAATTAAATTACAGTGACAGATAGATCAATTCAAAACAGCTATAGATATAATATTTTCATTTTTATCTTCAAATATATAAATGGATATCAATTCATACATTTAGATATCTGTCTCTCCCACTAGATGTTGAGCTCCTAAAAGAGTCCTAAGGAAGGGACCACGGTGTGTTTATCTTGACTGCTATAGCGTCTAACTTGTTTATTACACATTACGAAGGCTTTGTTTATCAAAGAAATGAATGAACATTCCAGAAGATTAAATTGTTTTCCCACTTAAAGGATACTCCGAATTCCTTGAATATTAGATGGCACAGCAACAGCCTGAGTTAAAAAAAAGATAGTTTTTATTTTAAATAAAAAGTAAATACTTATTTAACCACAGTTTACAATTTATTACAAAAATCCTATGTTTTCCTTTTTCTTTGATTATATCAGCCATCAGAGACTTATTCCTCAGTAAGAAAACAGTAGGCAACAGATGCATTCCTCGGTAAGAAAACAGACACATGATCCACACTACTTCCCAGCAGGGAAGAATTTCTTGGAAGTTTTGGAGATAGGTGGCTTAAAAAGCAGAAACTGATGAAAGAAAAACTTCCTATGCAGGACCTCACTGGAGTCATCTTCCTCTTTTCCAAATTGGTAAGTTGGCCCCTTCCAAACTGCTGTGCTAGTTTAGTCCTGTGGGCTCTCTATGTATCAAAGCCCAGCAAATACTGTAGTTTAGTATTAAACATACTACTTTCAGAACCAGAAAATTGTATGAAGATTACATAAATAACCATGATAAAATGGTCAAGCCACAATCTACCTGAAAATACAGTACATTTTTAAAAGGAATGTGCATGTACGTTTATTTCAGTATGACATCTGACAATTAGCATATTTTGAAACTATGTAATGTACAACCCCGTAAAGCATATACTTATTCATCCTTCATTATTATTTTAAAATCCTCAGGTCTAAACTACATCACAAAGCAAGAAATAAAATACATTTCAAAATCAAAGGAACTGAAAGGGAGGTAGAGCACGGGAAAACATTAATGATGCTTACTGTCACACCACAGGTACAATTTACTTTGGTGCCGTCTTCCTCCATATATCTTAAATTGCCAGCAATTAAACCTTTTGATGTTGATAACTGAAAAAATAATAGACATATTTGAAATCTTTTTTATTAATATTTTTATACTGTTAAGTAACTCCACATGTTCCCCTGCTAAATTATTTGTATTTTGGCTCAGATTGGAATTTAAGAGAAGAAAATATGTAAGAGTATTTAGGAATTGAAAATATTCGGTAATTCATCTGTTTTGGTCCTTTCATACAAAGGAATATATTGAGAACAGATTATTTAAATTTATAGTGAAAAAAATATAGTATCAAATAATGTCAAAAAAGGCAAAGATTACATTTATTTTTATTATAATATTTATACAAACATTTTGTTTTAAATAAAATGTTTTGAGAGCTGGCCAGTTAGCTCAGTTGGTTAGAGCACGGTGTTATAACATCAAGGTCAAGGGTTCAGATTGCCATACTGGCCAGCCACCAAAAAAAAAAAAAAAGTTTTGTATTAAGTACTACTTACTATATGTAGACTCCTCCTTGGTACTTTTAACATACAAGAAATGTCATTGATAATATTGTCCACAACAGTCTGGTTACCAAAGAGTTGGCTGTCAGTGTAATATATGTCTCTATAAAAATTTAAAATATATGTTTTTAATTAACCATATTATCTTTGAATATGACAAATATTGGACTATTATTTGAAGAAAGCTTTAACTGAATGAAACACAACATATAAAAAAGTAATTTATTACCCATAGTCTAGTCATACATAACTTTTCAAAGTGCATAACAAAGTAAAATAAATCTAACTAAATAAAAGTAATAAACAAATATAACTAAATAAAAGTAAAAATAAAATCTAAAACTTGCATTGAGTTTTAAAGAATAATTTACCAGAACAATAAATTTACCTTTTGGTTGCATAAGTGTTGCTCTGTACTAATTTATAAATCATGGACAATATTTTAAGAATGAGAGCTGGAAAGTAAGATGCAATAAATGAGTTACTTGTTATTTACTTAATAATTCAAAAGATACTGCTATCAAGGATTTTAACTGCCCCCAGTTATTTTCCATAACATTTTAAGAATTATATTTCCAAAATAATAGGGTGAAATACAGAATTGCCTGAAGAACCAGATAAAATTAGTTGCTCTACGGACAGCAAAACAGAGAGAATAATTTTCCACTGAGCCATATACCGTACCTTGAAAAATACATTTACTTTGGAATGATAATCTACTTCCAAGGTTACTGATAATGCAAAATTCTAGAAATTTATTTCAAGTACATGGATGGTCTATTAAAAAACAAGTAAAATTATTTAACTAGAAACAAATAACATCTGGTTGATAATCAAATTTGTTTATTCTTTATTTCTAAAAGCTAAGAAAGATTAATTTACCAAATTTTTGAATGGACTTTGGTGAATCGCTTTTGATTTTTCTTGTGGTACAATGAGATACCATCTGAAGACCCACAGAATCTTCGAACCTGTCATTTTGTTTAAAGCGAGGGAATAAAATGAAAAGACTTAACTTCTGAACACCAAACAATATATACTGAATGTGCTCTTCTGCACGTTATTTAAACCCTATGTATCTTCTCCATGTAACCACTGAAGGTTTAGGGTAACCTAGTTTGTAAGCTTAGATCATTCTGGATGGTAATTAGGTAATTAGCTTTGTGACAGACACTAAGATAAAGGGTTTAAATGAGTTAATACCTTTGATTATGGAGTGCGTGCGTGCGCGCACGTATGCTTCTTTCCCAGGAAGACAGGTAGTGTATGTGAAATATATTCAAATAAGTTTCGAACTATTTTATTTCTGATTTACCTGCAAAGCTACATTTCATAAAATAACAATTCATATTAGGTTGTTAAATTGAACTGCCAAACCTCTCCTAAAGGTGGCAGAAGGCACCAGGCAAAAAAGCCAGGTGTTGGCTGCTCCAAAGCTGGATGAAATCCATCTTTCAAAACATGGTACAAAATATAATTCAAAAGTGTCCAGTTAGTATTAATTATATTGACCATAAAATAATACTTAGTGACTAAGGAGCCTCAAAATTCCTTTTATTCTGTTGCCGTGACTCTTAGAAAGCATGAGAACCATTCACGTGGTGTTTTTCATTATTTAGTGGAGAAGATTTTACAGGCTGAAAAAAAAACTATAAAACTAAGTTCAAGAACTTGTATAAATCTGTTTGCTGATTTTGCCCTTCTTGGACACATGACTTAGCAAGGGTAGAAGATGTGCCAAGAGAAAGAGCCTTGCAGATGTGCTCCATGTTCAGGATACATTTATTTTTGGTCTCTATCAGCACTGGTTATGTAGTTCCCCTGAGCAAATTGTTTGCTTTTGCAGTCTAAATGAGAATTGCATTCATCATATTTCCCCCTTTGAGTGCTAGAAAGCTTAGATCCAAGTTTGGTACCTATTTTTAGCATGATTATAAGACTATATAGCATATGCATTTCGAACTCTATAATCTCTTTTGGTGCTCCATTTTTTTTGTTGCTAGCATTGTTTTCCTTTGCCTTATCTTTCACAACTACTTCTAGTTTACATAACCTTCCTGTATGAGATGTATTTTGTAAACTTCCTAAATCCTTTTTTGGCAGGGTAAAGGCAATTAAAATAAATAAATAAATCTGACTAGAACTCTAATTCAAATAAATTCAAACAGTGACATAAATACTGCATTTAGAAATAAAAATGCAAAATGCCCACTTTATATTTTCCCAGCTTGATCTGTTGTCTATTACAAATGCAGGTGCTTCATTTCTTGCCAGGCTTGCGATTATGTCTTGGATAATATTTTCTACAGATGCAAGAACCTCAGAACTGAAACAATAAACATACTATGATTCAATTTTAATTATGACTTTACAATATCTAACATTTCCCAAGATCAATAATATTAAAATAACTTTTCGTTTCATTTGTTGTTTTTTAAGACTAGGTAATCCATGTCAATAATCATCTCTCCAAATAAATCTTCACATCTACTGCACTCTAATAACCGCATTTACAGTGTTTACATAAATTTCATTTGCTTGTAATTTCTCAAACAATTACCAATTGAAGCAATGTCTCCCTTTTACATTAATAACTAGATAATAAAATTTACAAATATATTTTTATTTACTGTTGATATTAACCTACTTTAACTGAAATTAAATACAACTTTGTTGGCTTGAAATACTACTGATGAATGTTTTAATTAAAATGGTGTAATTTTTTCCCAAAAATGCAATGCAAAACTATTTCAAAAGAAACGCTTTTTGTAGTATACTACCCTAATTGATTGCATGCCTTAAAATCAGCCCTTTTTAATTTGTGATACAAAAAGGAAAAGGTTTAATGACTACCATGAAAGGAACAAATCAAGGTTGGCCAGTTAGCCCAGTTGGTTAGAGTGCAGCCTTTTAACACCAAGGTCTCTGGTTCGAATCCACCAGCCAGCCGCCAAAAAAAAAAAAAAAAAGCAGAGAGTAGATCTTGGGTTCTGCACCAAATGGTTGACCTGGCAACTGTTACACCACTTTACAGCAAAATATTAAGACTGAGCCCAGTTTTCTGTCAGCTGACTTTTAATTTCACAAGCCATCAGCTTCAAAAAATGTTGTTCTGTTATAAATACCATTAGCATATTGTCTAGAAAGGGAAATCAAATTAAATCTAGAAAATGGGCAAAATGTTGAGTTTTAATTTCCACAGAAACTTCAGAGCTTTTGCTAAAAATTTATGTATTCCAAATGAACTTTAAAATATTTAATGAAGTAAAAACTTCCAAATATCTCATTTTTCCTAGCTCAAAAAAAAAAAAAAAAAAGTTACAGGACAGTACTATAACCAACTTTAAAATATAATCAGATTAATCTACATCTGAAATGTAAACAAGGACTTCTCACTCTCTCCTTCCCCTCCTCACTCTCCTGAATTTTCCCTCAAAGGAATTTTTTTTGTAAAAATCTGCTTGTGGACTTTTTCTTTTTTTGGTAGTTGGTTTTGGCTTAAAAAAAAAAAAAAAAAAAACCAGCAATTTGTTTAGGCTGAAAAACTTTGCTGACAGACCAAAACAAAAGAGCATTTTAAGTAAAAGTGGTTAATAATGTAAACATGTTTTCTGTAGCTATTTTCAACTTGGGCAGCTGGAGAATCTCTGTAAATGATTTGAAATAAATCAATTTCTCTCCACTTCCAAGTCAAGTAAAACATTGTCGTCTTATAAACCATTTAAAATGTGTTGGTATCCTTGTTAATTTTGAGAAAACCGTTAGCTTAATGAGAACTCACAACATTCAATTTGTCACTTTCTCTCCTCCCTCCCCCAAATCCTGAAAGCTTTTTAAGTTAAATTTTATTTTAAAAATTTAAAAAAACGGGGCCGGCCCCATGGCTCACTCAGGCGAGTGCAGCACCGGTAGCACCCCGCCGTGGGTTCGGATCCTATATAGGGGTGGCCGGTGTGCTCACTGGCTGAGCACCATGCTGAGGGTTGCGATCCCCTCACTGGTCAAAAAAAAAAAAAAAAAAAAAAAAAAAATTATAAAACGAACAACAACAACAACAACAACAAACCCAAAGCCAAACTGTGCCCTGAACTCTCTGATCCATAAGGTTCTTAGGAAACCTGTGAACCCAGATGAGGGAATATTCCTGGAACATTCTAGAAGGGGAACATTCTAGAAGACACCAGGGGGCTGTCACCAGGCTCTTTGAGTTCAAAACTGAGATTAAAAGCAGAAAAGTGGCAAGGGAGCACTAAGGAAGGACCTTTCTCGGGTTCAGGGCTGGTCCCCCAAGGGCCCCTCCTGCAGCCTCAACACCAGGGAGGCAGCCAGGGGACAGGAAGGGGTGACCACATCTCCATACACACAAGCTGATTCAAGACACTGGCCGGGGCCTGCCGTGGAACCGTCTTTGGCTTTCCAAAGCTTCTGCAAGAGCTCTTGTACCTAGAGGCCAGGCGGGCGACCCCGCCCAGGGACTCCTTGCCACCTCTCGTCAGGGCAGCCAGCAGGGAAGCCCTGTGTCGGTCCAAAACCTCAAAAAACGAGGCTTCGGGTCCCATGGGTGCAAAGGCCATGAGGGCAAAAGGCCGTGAGAAGCTCCAAAAGCCGACCTGTCAGCAATGTCCAGCGCCTCAAGGAACACCCACAGGCAGGGTAGCGCCCCTATCCCTGTGGGCCGGTGCGCATGCACACACCACGCCCTTAGAGGCGGGGCTAGACTGACGCATGCGCATAACATCAAGTCCTGAGCTGAGTGCGCACGTGCAGAGCTCTCTCAGGTGCGCTCCCCACTGGGCGGCAGGGAGTCTCGATGGGAACATGTCCAACAAGTGTTGGAGACCATCGGGGCTGAGCTGAAAATCGTTTATGTGGTTTGCTTGGGAAGTTGGACCCAGACTCCCTTGAGTTGATTTTCATTTTGGAGGGGGAGGGTTGGTGCTGTTTAGAGAAAGTAGTATTAGGCATTTTTCATTAAAACAAATAATTATGAGGATCTAATTACGTGTCAGTACAGTTGTAGGCGCTGGGTTCAGCTGTGATAGAGGCAAACAATTCCTGCTCTTATTAAAGTTTATGTAGTAGTTGAGGGTTTCCAAAGCCCTTTTCACTCAGCGTCTCTCTTCCGATTTCCTTAACAACCCAGGAAGTTCCTAATGTGATCAACCTCATTTTGCAGGAGTAGAGAAAGGTCCCCACAGTTCAGGCAGGACTGGGTTAAAATCCCAGCTCAACGGCTCTGTAGGGCTGTCAGATTTAGCAAATTAAAACACAGAACACTCAGTTAAAGTTGAATTTCAGATAAATGAATACTTTTATTTTTGAGAATAACTAGATCCCATGTAATATTTGAGAGCTACTTTTACTAAAAAGCTATTTCATTGTTTATCGGCTGTCAGATTTAGCAAATTAAAACACAGAACACTCAGTTAAAGTTGAATTTCAGATAAATAAATACTTTTATTTTTGAGAATAACTAGATCCCATGTAATATTTGAGAGCTACTTTTACTAAAAAGCTATTTCATTGTTTATCTGAAATTCAACTTTAACTGGGCATCATGTATTTTATCTAGCAACTCTATCATTGTACATTTGGTGAGCTGTGACTTTTCCGCACTTGATCCGAGCCTTTTAAAGCAAAAGATAGGAATTCTGAAGCCCCAGGAAAGGGGTCCTGACTCTGGGGATGATGTCCTTGAGACTGAGGACAGTGAGGTGAGACTCTGGAGCCAGATGGCTCCAAGGGCTCTGGGGGTCTGGTCCTGCATGGACGGGGTGCTGAGGATTTGGCCCCAGAAGAGCCACCTGACCGCAGGCCCACTCCAGAGAACTGTTTTGTTCCTCTGGTTCCTGGTTATTTGATAGTTTTGAAACTAAAACTGGTTTCCCATCATAAATAGTCATACTGATGGTTGCCTGTGTGTGTGCTGTCTGTGTGCCAAGCACTGAGTTGAGGGCTTTAATTATTATTGTCACAAATACTTCCTCACTGCCTACCCAGTGCCAGTTGCTGAGGACACAGCTATGAACAAAGCAGGCAGAATCCTTCTGCTTATGGAGCTCACAGTCTAAGAGGAGGGGTCAGCTGAGGATAAACAGGTGAAGACTGAGATAATTAAGCTGGAAGGTGGAAAGTGCACTTAAATAAGGGCTGGCCGGTTACTCAGTTGGTAGAGCGTAGTGCAGACAACACCAAGGTCAAGGGTCCAAATTCCTGAACTAGTCAGCCGCCAAGAAATAAAAAAATAAAAAAACCAGTAAAAAATCATCAACCCTAAAAGGTGAAAATTGTTATTCCCATTTCTCATATGAAGAAACTGAGGCATGGGAAGGTTGAGCAATTTGTGCAAGATTGCACCTGCAGTAAGTGACAGAGCTGAGAGGCGAACCTTGACTCCAAATTCACGCCCTCAACTATTAGGATAAGCAGCACCTCTGTGGGTCTGGCTTGGAGTGTATCATAATGGTGTGGGGGCTTTTGGGTGGTGGAATTAGGCCTCTGGCCTCAGTTTTCTTATCTTTTGGATGAGAGCATTGGTTGCAGCAGGTGGGCTCTCATCTATCATCCCCAAAGAGGAACAAACAAATAAAAGGCCATTGAAGGGAGAGGGCAAGTCAATGACACCATCCAGGAGTGTCTGCTGGGAGATGCCTCTCTCCTGGGACTAGCACCATCTCTGTCCACTTTTCTCTGTCTCCTGAAGAAAGACCCTTCTGTGTCACTTGGCACTGGACTCAACCAGAAGCCAGCAGCTTCACTAAATCAGACATGAAAGGAAAGGTCCCAAGCTGGGCAGGGGCACAGGGAGAGGATCAAAAACAGTGAAGTGAGCAAACCCATAACAAACCTGGCATTCCTGCTGCAGAGACCGCAAGGTGTGACTTGAAAAGGCCTCGCTGGGGTTCCCACTGGGACAGACAAAAGCTGAAGGGTTAGCACATCCTTCCAGCAGCTGCAGCTCTGCCATTGCCCTCCAGCTATCCTGCCTCGCTCCAGCAACTCCTGTGCACGCCCCCAGCAGCTGTGTGCATCGCCTCCACATCAAAGTCAATGGTCCCAGCCCTAGGCTGTGAGAAGGATCAGAAAAACATATTCTGCCCCTAGCAACGGATTGCAAATGAAACTGGCAAATGCCAGCTTGCAAGGCAGTGCCGATACTGAGTGCTTTGTACCTGGGGGCCAGCTAAACTTTCCCCTAAATGCACTAGTAGATCTCTCTTCTGAACTCAACCTGACGCCCAGAAACCTGTCTGAGGGCCAAAACCTTCACAAAGGTTGGAAAGGAGTATCATTTAAATTAGGCTCAATTATCGTCCATACCTCTAATATACCAAAAAAAAAAAAAAATATATAGGGAAAGGAAGTAGGGAAGGATGGGGAGGTTTTCAAACAAACTAGACAGGAGAGGATGTCATATTTGTTACATTTAAGTAGGTGGTTTCTTTAGCAAATATAAGTGAAATTTTTAAATGTTACAGATTCTTGAGAGAAAAGTAGTAAAGAAAATGCCATGTTTTTCTTTTTCTTGAGGGTTTATGAGGCATTTTTCTTTTGTATTTTTTACCTTTCAAAAAATTATAAGGATGATACATGCTTCTCATAAAATACTTACATAACTCAGAAGTGTGCGCAATAAAAGTGAAATAGACCCCTCCCCACTGCTGCCACTCCCAGCTCCACCCTCATTTGCCCTGCTCTTAACCCTGCAGTCTTTGGACCCCAGAATTATCCCTTCCTGCCCCAGGGTCTTTGCACTTGCACTTTCCTTACCACTTGGAACCTTTTTTCTTTTCTCTCCCTACGCTCTACCCTCCCCCACATCCAACCTGGCTAATTCTCCTGCATCCCTCAGGTTCCCTCTGAACATCTCCCTGGACTGCCCAGTACCTCTTGACTCCTGGTTTTCCCCGTCTTGACATGTCTGTGTTTCCTGAACTGGCTCACTCTGTGCCCCATGATTCCATGTGACACATAAAAAGCACTGAAAAATGTTTATTGAGTGATGGAGTTTGGATGTGTTGTCCCCTCCAAAACTCATGTGGAAATTTGATCTCTAATGTGGCAGTGTTGGAAACTGCGAGAGTCATGGGGGCGGATCCCTCATGAATGGATTAATGCTCTCCCTGGGGGAGGGGAGATTAATGAGTGAGTTCTCGCTCAATTAGTTCCCGTGAGAGCTCGTTGCTTAAAAAGACCCTGGCACCTCCTTTCTCTCTCTCTCTCTCTCTCCCCTCCACCCCTCTCGCCCCCTCTCTCTCTCCCTCTCTCTCTCTCTTTCTTCCTCTTGCCATGTGATCTGCTTGTACCCACCTGCTGCCTG
>NW_007735715.1:21552-29584 GCF_000696425.1 Galeopterus variegatus | reverse complement strand
TAAGCCAAATAAACCTCTTTCCTTTACAAATTACCCAGTCTCAGGTATTTCTGTTATAGCAGCACAAAATGGACTAAAACATTGAGTGAATGAATGAATGACTCCACATGGAGTTATCTGTTACCTATTCGTTGTATTTCATCTCAGGCACCTTTCTATACATGCCCAAATTAGCATAATTTTTTATAGAATAAGACCCCATTCTGCATACTTCTGATATTGCTGCCTCTGGTAATAATAGTAACTGCAGTTTGCTGACAGTCAGACACTGGGCCAAGCGCTCCATGCACAAAATCTCATTTACCCCCTCCCATTTTACAGGGGGGAAAGTTGAGGATCTAAGAAGCATAAAAACAAAAGTGCTGGGTTTCATAGAGATATGAGTGACTGATGGATCTTGGATGTGACTGGCACCATTGTGCACACAATAAGCACAAAATAGCCACTGGCCTTGTCTTCTACTCCACCACCAAACCTCTTTCCCCTTCCCTTTATGAGAAGCCTCGTGACTTCTGCAAAATAGAAAACCTTTCTGAGCCAACCTGTGGCTCACTTGGGAGAGTGCAAAGCTTATAACACCAAGGCCATGGGTTCAGATCCTATATAGGGATGGCTGGTTTGCTCACTGGCTGANGCACACAATAAGCACAAAATAGCCACTGGCCTTGTCTTCTACTCCACCACCAAACCTCTTTACCCTTCCCTTTATGAGAAGCCTCGTGACTTCTGCAAAATAGAAAACCTTTCTGAGCCAACCTGTGGCTCACTTTGGAGAGTGCAAAGCTTATAACACCAAGGCCATGGGTTCAGATCCTATATAGGGATGGCCGGTTCGCTCACTGGCTGAGCGTGGTGCTGACAACACCAAGTCAAGGGTTAAGATCCCCTTACCGGTCATCTTTAAAAAAAAAAAAAAAGAAAGAAACCCTTTTGCTTCTGCAAGGGCGCAGATCTCCACCCTGGTCGCATAGCTTCCGTGTTAGCATAATGCCCCTCCTTGATTGTATCAGCCAGCCCTTGGCGCCCTATATAAGCTCTCTCACCCCCACAGCTGGTGCTGTCCTCCATTTTGCGGGCAGCCCGGGGCTGCCTTCCACTTTGAGCACAGCCCAGCAGATTCTTTTCCTTTAATAAAGCTTGATTGGTACCCGGCATCTCAGCTCACTTTCTTTCAGTGACAAAGTAGCAGCAGGAACAGTTTCTCTGATCTAAGCCACTGTAACTTGCCTCAGATTAGCAGATTCTTTTCCTTTAATAAAGCTTGATTGGTACCCGGCATCTCGGCTCACTTTCTTTCAGTGACAAAGTAGCAGCAGGAACAGTTTCTCTGATCTAAGCCACTGTAACTTGCCTCAGATTAAAAAAAAAATGTCAAGGTAATTTAGAATTGATGATTTAATTTCCCCATATTTGGTAGCCAGAGATCATATAACAGGATGTGTGATATAAAGCAGATCAATTAAAAAAGGTTAACTCTAATAATATCACCAAAATATTGGTGAGCCTATGGGTCATCTTTTAATGACATTCGTTCATTTTTAGAGTGAGAGTACTATATGCACGACCAGAAACCCAATACCAGCTTCCAGGACTGTCAACTCATGGCCAAAGTTTTTTCATTCACGTGCACCCCCTTCCCTACCCTTCCACCAGATTATTTTGAAGCAAATCCCAGGCATTGTATTATTTTATCCATAAAAATTTCAACATGTATCTCTAAAAAATAAGAACTCAAAAAAAAAACCCCATAATCCTCTTATCATACTAAAATGTATGGCAACAATCATTCTTTAATTTCACCAAATATTATGTCTGTTGAAATTTCCTAAATTGTTTTATGAATTTATTTATTTTTCTTATTTTTAAGAGTTTTTTTTAGTTGACAGAAAAATTGTATATAATTATCATGTACAGAACATTGTTTTGAAATATGTATATATTGTGGGATGGCTAAACTGAGCTAATTAGCATATGCATTACCTCACATAGTCATTTTTTTGTGTTGAGAACACTTAAAATCTACTCTCTTAGTGATTTTCAAGAATACAATACATTGCTATTAACTATAGGCACCATATTTGTGCAGTAGATCTCTTGAATTTATTCCACCTATGTAATTGAAACTTTATATCTTCTGTCTTCCCCACCCCAACCCCTGGTAACCACTGTCTATTCCTGTTTCTATGAGTTCAACTTTTTTAGATTCCACGTATAAGTGAGATCGTTCTGTATTTGTCTTTTTGTGCTTGCTTATTTCACTCCACATAATGTCCTCCAGTTTCATCCATGTCCTTGCAAATAACAGGATTTCCTTCTATTTTAGGGCTGAATAATATTCTGTTGTGTAGATATACACCACATTTTCTTTCTCCATTCATCTGTTTATGGACACTTAGGTTGTTTTCATATCTCTCCTTACCACCATGAGATATCACCTCATAACTATTAGAATAGCTCGTATCAAAAAGGCAAAAAGATAAGTGTTGGTGAGGATGTGGAGAAAAGGTAACTCTTGTACACCGTTGGTGGGAATGTAAATTGGTACAGCCATTATGGAAAACAGCATGGGGGTTCCTCAAAAATTTAAAAATAGACCTACAATATGATCCAGCAATCCCACTACCGGGTATATATCCAAAGGAAATTAAATCAGTGTGTTGAAGAGATGCTTGCACTCCCATGTTCATTTCAGCATTACTTACAACAGCCAAGACATGGACTCACAAATTGTTTTTATACTTTTTTCTCATCAAGGTACAAATTAGGTCCATCCATATATGGCATTGGTTAATATGTCTTGTAAGTCTCTTTAATTCTATAGGCTCCCCTCCACTTTTCTTTCTTTGCAATTTATTTGTTGAAGAAACTGAGGCATTTGTTCCAGAGAGCTTTGTGCAATTAAGAGATTGTAGATTGCATCCCTGTTGTGTCATTTAACATAATTTTCTGTTTCTGGTATTTCTTGTAAATTGGTGGTTGGATTTAGAGTCGTGACTGTTTCTGATTTGACTTTTTTTTTTTTAGTAAAAATATTTTATAAGTGTTTTGAAATATTTAGGACCACCATTATAACCTTCCAGAACTTCTGTGGCTAAGGCTTCCAGATTGAGAACTTCAGAGCTAGCATGAGCTCCTCATTAACCAAAGGAGAAGCCAAGCTTGGTTGGTAAGTTGTGCTCAGCAGAATCCCTGCATACTGCAAAGTCCCTTCGCAGAAGACTGACCCAGATACCAGACAAAGAAATGTAAAGAGAGCTTTAGAAGAAGCAATACTCCTCCATGGCATTGAGTTGTCCTGCGGATTTGCAGGGAAGGTCCCTCCACCTGCTCCCCTTTGCTTGCCAGCATGCGGGGTGGCTGTCTGCCACAACACAGTCTGACTCATCCTCTCTGCTTTTTTCTTTCTTCCTCACACCCTCACTGGGCTGCTAATTGCTCTCCACCACCCTCCCCCTTTTTGGAATTGCTGAAGCGTGACCTAAAGACACCCCACCACAACTGTTTTGCAGCCCTGCTCTGAAGTCTAGTCTCTGCCGTATTTGAAAATCCGTCGACGCTAAACAGACTTGCTTTGATTTAAGGAGACTTTTAAAATTCTAAAGTAATCTTCCTCCTTCTCCTCTGCTTCTTCTTTTTGTTCTTTTATTTTTTTTCTGTTTTTTTTTTAAGACTTCTTGGCAACTGGTTTTGATTGAGAGAGGCCCTTTGGCAAAGCACCAGAGGGCATGTTCAAAGCCAAGGTGATGAAACCCCAAAGGTGTTTTCCCTTCCGGTTCCCCGTCTTTACGGTGCACAGGCACACATCAGAAGAACTGCCTGATTTACATATGGGCAGATTCATGATTCATCCAACAAACAGTGTAAGTACCTTTATGATTCCCAGGGCTGTTCTTGGTATTAGAGATTCGATGAAGCACAAGATAACCGAGTGCCTGTACGCACATTTCTGAAATTTTGGTGGGGAAGGCAGAGTATAAAGAAAAAAACCCAATACACCATGTAAATTCAATAATGATGTGTTACTGGGAAAATGAATCAGATGACAGGAGAACAAGTGACTGGGCAGGAAACAGTAGAGAAGGTGGGCAGGAAAAGCCTCTCCCAGGAGGGGACCTTTGAACTAAAACCTGAATAATGAGGCAGATCTGAGGGGAGGAGCTTCCAGCAGAGCCAACAGCACATGCAAAGGCCCGGAGGAGAGATTCGTGGGGAGGATTTAAAGATCCAGAGCAGGCCAACACTGCAGGAAGGTGAGGGTGGCAGGAGTGTGGGAGGAGATGAGGTAGGAGTTGGGACTTTTTTCTAAGGCACTGATCCCGACTGGGACAATTGCTCTTCAAGGGACATTTGGCAATGTCAGGAGACATTTTTTTGCCTGTCACAACTTGGAGGGCAGTTGCTACTGGCATCTAGTGGGAAGCAGCCAGAAATGCTGCTATAGCCTCAGATGCACAGGACAGCCCCCCACCACAGAGAATGAGCCAGTCCCAAGTGCTGATGTGCTGTGGTTGAGAAACCCTGTTCTAAGGGCAGTGGGAAGCCCTGAAGGTCTGAAGCAAGGAAATCATGTCACACATATTAAAAAAAGAGAATGGATTGCAGGAAGTGAGAGTGGAGGTGAGAGACTAAGGAAAGGCTTTGCCCTCATCCAGGTGAGAGATGCTCCCGGACTAGAGAGCTGACCTCAAGGATGGAGAATGGGCAAATATTTTGGGATTCTTTTTACTGAAGTAAGCCATGGGCAAACATACTTTGGAAATGCTGTAATCTACATCAAGATAATCAGTCTAGCATGAGTGCCAGAGCAAGATGAGCTGGGTTTAAGTCTTGACTTTGCCACTTGTTAGCTAGCTGTGTGATCTTTGGCAGGTTTTGCAACCTCTCTGTGCCTCAGCCTTTTTCATTTATGAAATGGGGATAGTAATAGTATCTACCTTGTAAGGCTGCTGTGAGTAGTAAATTAGTTAATATGTGTAAATAAGTTAACATATGCCTGGCACATCGTGAATACTCAATAAGCATTATTAGTACCTCTTCCTCTCAGGGGGTGTCACTGTGTATGTCCACAAATTGAAGTCTCTGAGAACTGTAGGGGAAATTTTGCTGAACTGTTTAGCCTGCATTTACCAAACTTATTTTTTCATGACCCAGTCCCCTCTGAACAATCAGAAAACCCAAGATTCTTAGGAAACATTTAAAAAACAGCTTTATTGAGATTTAATTCACACACTATAAAATTCACCCTTTTAAAATATACAATTCAATGGTTTTTAGTATTCACAGAGCTGTGCAACCATCATCATAATCTAATTTTAGAACATTTTTGTCCCCCCAAAAAGAAACTCTGCACCTATTAACAGTCACTTCTCATTGTCCCCTTCCCCCCCAGTCCCTGGCAACCACTAATCTACTTTCTGTTTTTATGGATTTGTCAGTTCTGTACATTTCATTTAAATGGAGTCATATAATATGTGGCCTTTTGTGACTGGCTTCTCTCACTTAGCATGTCTTCAGGGTTCACCCATGTTGTAGTATGTATCTGTGCTTCATTCCTTTTTATGACCAAATAATATCCCACTATATGGAAATACCACATTTTGTTTATCCATTCATCAGTTGATGAACACTAGATTGTTTCCACTTTGGGGCTATCATAAATCATGCCGCTGTGAATGTTCATGTACAAGTTTTTGTGTGGACATATGTTTTCATTTCTTTTGGGTATATACCTAGGAGTAGAATTGCTGGGTCACATGGCAGCTCAATGTTTAGCATTTTGCCAAGTTGAGCACTCTTTGAGACATGTGGATGCTGCCCTGCCATTTTCCTTCTTCAGCCTTCCCTTCTTCCTACTTTCCCTCCCCTATCCATAGTCCTGGGGGCTGGTCAGAACTTTGTCACTTCTCAGCTGTGTGATCAGGAGAAAGTAATTTACACTTCTCTGAGCCTCTGTTTTCTCACCTGTAAAATAGAAGTAAAGATGGAATGAGGTTACTTAAGTAAAATGCTTGCTCTAGTGTCTAGCAGTCAATCAATTGAAGCTATACTATTGCTAGTAGTATCTGTGAGAATGTATTGTAAGATATTCTTGACAGAAGCATTACATGTATTGGTAGATGCAGCTGCCAACAATGCTGTGATGAAGATTCCTGTGCTTGTCTCCCAGACAGGACATGGGACACGCACATCTTCATCTCCCCTAGATTTTGCCAAATGAATCTCTAAAGTGATTGAATGAAGGCACGCTCCCAGTGGAAGAGCTCTTATCACTTCCATCTTCGCCAACCCCAATAATGTCAGCATTTTTTCCTTTTTGCCCAGATGGTGTCACCTTATGGTTTTAATTTGGTTGGATGCCAGGCATCTTACCTGGATTATTTATTTAGCACTTACAGACACCTTTTGAGGTAGGTACTAACATTATCCCTATTTTGCAGATGAAGAAACAGGCTTTGAGAGATAAAGGGCGGGCCCATAAGACAAGAGACCGGGCAGCCTGGCTCCAGCGCCTGGGCTCCTGGTCTGAGCTTCACTCTTCCCCCCTCACCCCCCAGAGTCCAGGCTGACAATTACACATTAGAAAGACCTTGGGGTAACTATTTAAAACTATTAGGAAATTTAAGAACTCTGCTCACTCTTTCATTCAACACATAGTTACTGGGCATCTATTCCATGCCAGGCTCTGTGAACAAAATAAAGCCCCCACTCCCAGGGCCCAGGGCCCAGTTCAGGGANTGCCAGGCTCTGTGAACAAAATAAAGCCCCCACTCCCAGGGCCCAGGGCCCAGTTCAGGGAGACACAGCAGATAAATATGTACCATCATGCAAGCTCTAGGGAGACCAATACAGCAGATTAGCGGACTAGAGAGTGATGTTTTGTTTGTAGGTCAAGGGAAGCTTCTGGAGGACTGGCCACTTGTGCAGAGACCTGAAGGAAGTGAGGGAGGAAGCCCCATGGCCACTGCGGGAAGAGCTTTCTTGGTGGAGGGAACAGCACATACAAAGCCCTGCAGGGGAGCATCATAGGGATGTTCAAGGAACAAGGAAGCTGAGGAAGACAGATTCAAATGCTGGCTCCCAGGATTCTCATCCTCCGGTCGTTCAATCAAACATGAACTTAGGGGCTGCTGTGGAGGGTTTGCAGGTGTAATTAAAGCCCCAAGTCAGGTGACCTTAAAATATGGATGTGATCCTGGTAGGCCTAATCTAATCAGGGGAGCCCTTTAAGAGCAGATAGACAGATAGATAGATAGATAGAAAAATGGATGGATGGATAGATCGTAGATGAATTAGATAGATAGATAGATAGATAGATAGATAGAAAAATGGATGGATGGATAGATCGTAGATGAATAGATGGATAGATGGATGGATGGATGGATAGATAATAGATGGATAGATGAATAGATGGGTAGAGCATTCTCCCTGGCTGGTGGCAGGAGAGTCAGAGGGTTTGGAAGCATAAGAAGGATTGACGAAGATGGAGGAGCTGTGAGACAAGGAACGCAAGTGGCCTCTCCAGGCACTGAGAGATGTCGGGCTGACGGCCATCAAGGACTACGGTCCTGCAACCACAAGCAACTGAATTCTGCCAGTTACAGAAATGAGCTGAGCTCCAGTCAAGAATGCAGCTGGCTAACACCTTGATTTCAGCCTGAGCTGAGAACCCAGCCATGCCGTGCTGGATGTCTGACCTATAGAACCATGAGCTCAGAAACAGGTGTTGTTTTAAGCTGCTGAACATGGGGCAATTTGTTACACAGAATAGAAAATGGACATAGAAGCCATGTGGCTAGGACAGAGGGCACAATGGAGAGAAAGAGAAGATGAGGCCCAGGAGGTAACAGGGACAGATCATGTGGGGCCACGAGGGCTATAGTAAGGACTCTGGCTTTTATGCTGAGGGAGACAGAAAGATGCCAAAAATGTGTAACTCTCACACCTCGCCCTCTGCCCACACACTCACCTTCTCTCATTTTCCATCTTGCCCAGTTTTCATTTCACTCTCATGGCCCACTTTCTTACATCTATC
>NW_007735715.1:16853-21121 GCF_000696425.1 Galeopterus variegatus | reverse complement strand
CTATCTATCATCTATCTATCTATGCACCCATCTGTCCATTTATCTGTCTATCTATCTATCCATTTATCTATCCACCTATCTTTCCATCCATCTGTCTATCTATCCATCCAGCTGTCCATTTATCTACCTTCCTACCTATCTACCTATCTATTGATGTGTATACATGAATCAGTCAAGGCTCTGTTGACTGGGAGTGACAGGAAACTGGCACAAACTACTTAACCTCCAAATCCAGGGATTTCAGGCTGAGCTAGATCCAGGAGTTCAAATATAACTTTCAGAAATCTTTCATTTCCTTCACTTGGCTTTCTTGTGTGTTTGTTCTCAGGCAGGCTCCCCCACACAGTGGCTGAGATGGTCACCTGCAGCTCTGAGCCTGAATCCTGCCTTCTTTGCAGTCCAAGCTCAGAGACCCTACCTTTCCCTCAATTGGTCCAGCTGGGTCACATGACCACTGCAGACCCAATCACAAAGGCTGGGGGTTAGAATAGATTGAGTGCCCAGGCCCTGGTCATGTACCTATTCCTGGAGGGAAGGAAGGCGGGGGCTTTAGGCCTACCTTGAAACCCCCTGGGCTAAGGAAGTGGAAGGTGGTCTTTTGGGGGTTCACTGGGGTGTTGTGAGCAGCAAAAGAGGGAACAGGCCAGCTCAGTCACACCTCTGGGTGCCCACAGCAAAGACACAGCTTCTGTGTGGAAATTCCAGAGCCTTATGCTCTGTTCCACTCAGATCACCCCTCGTTATCTCTGCATCTCATTAGATTTTGGCATAGGCAGTGGGAGTTGTGGAAATACAGCAGAACCCTGCCTTTGCCCTGGTTGTTTACTGGAGTAATAAATAGAGAAAATCAGCTGAACAGATGCTTGGACAAATGGAGCAGCCCTGGGCAGCACATGCAACAAAGCCATCTTCATAAACAGATGCTGAGAGGAGCTGCTCGGAAAGTCTGTCCAAGCCCCAAACAAACGAGGACCTGTAGCCAAATGCAGAGCCAGCTGGAGGTTCCCCAGTCAGGGAAGAGGGGGCCCCTGGAGCCTTGGGTCCATGGGGCTTGGGGGAGGGTCACCCAGCACATACCAACCTCTGTATTTCCTTTTTATTTTTAAAGGCAGTATTGGAAGATCTGGGAGGAGAGGTACTGGGTGGCTGGGAACCCCCTCCCCAGATATCAATAAAAATTGTTATTGGCCTTACAATGGCCTACAAGGAGATTAGTCCCCCTCCTCCCCGATGCACACCTCTGACTCTGTCTCTTGACACCTCCTTCTTCTCGAGCTTCTCCAGCCAGACGGGCCTCCTCACTGGTCCTCAAATCCACCAGGTCCACTCCTGTCTCAGGGCCTTTGCACCTGCTGTTCCTGCTGCCTGCAATGTACTGCAACAACTCCCTCACTTCCTTTAGGTTTCTGCTAAGTGCCAGCCTCTTGATCTCTGAGAGGTCCTCAAACCTCATGACTAGGAGGGCCGGGTCCCAATGTCCAAGCACAGCAGCCAAGTTTCCACCATGTGCAGGCACAGGGCCTGGCAGGAACATTTAGAAGACAGAGTAACAATGGGTACCAGACACTGTGCTAAGGGAGGCACATGAACCGTCTTCTTTCACACTCATGAAAATCGCAGGAGCAAGTATTGTTCAAATCCCTACTGGACAGAGAAGGAAGCTGGAGTCATGACACTACCTCCAGGGTGCTGCTAGTCACGGAGGGAAGCTGGGGCCTGGCCGTCCAGATGTGGAGGTTGGGGGAACTAACCACAAGACCGTCCTGACTCCCTGCTGACCTGTACATACAGGGCATTGGGAAGGATGGGCTCATTCCGTCGTCTCTGAGTTGGAGGCTCCCCAGCAAGTTGGTAGCATTAGCTTTCCTCACCCTGACTTTGGGGATACAATGCAAGCTATTGCCTTATTGTCTAACAGCCTTATCGCATTCTGTTTTTACAGCCCAGAAAAGAAAGGTAATTTAAATGTTTTCTTCTGCACATGCTCTACCCAAGTCTGTTCCTAACCTCTCCTTGGGTTCTATCTTTCACCACCCCCTGCCCCCCACCTTGCCTTCCCTCCAAATTGTTGTAATAATCTCATGGATTAGTTGCAAGGGCTTCCTCTTCAGATGCCTGGGTTCAGGTCCCAGCCCCATCACTCACTAACTCTGTGACTCTGAGCATGTTTCTCAGCCTCTCTGAGCCTCAGGTTCCTCATCTGTGAAGTGGAATAATGATCACTCCTACCTCATAGGGTCGATAGGACTAAATGCGTTGACAACATAAAGACACAAGCAGTAAGTGCTCAATCAACCGAGCAGTAATTATTTCTAAGACCTCTAGTGACACCACATGTCTCTTCTGAAACATCTGGTGTCCATAAAAATTGGCACAATGTTATTTATTGCCTCACTCTTTGGAAAAGCAAAAAATTGCTAACACTCAAACGTTCTTTGATACAAGATTGACTCAATTTTCTATCATATACACAATGCAAAACTCTAAAGCTGGTAACAGGAACAAAGTGTTGCCTGGGTGTACTTTGGATGAAGAAGCCAGCTGTGTCACATACCATGTTAGTAAATTATATTTTGGGGGACTTCATCTTCTATATTACACATTTCTGAAACATTCAAGTTGTTTTATAAGGTAGGTATTACTTTGTAATCAGGAAAAAGCAAAAAATATATGAACTTCATGTAATGGAAATCAACAAGAGACTTTGTATTTCTGTGACTTTGTTTCCCTACCTTCCCTGTCTCAGCTTCAGAGAGTTTTGGGCTTCTTAAAGTAGAACTCTTCATTGCAGGTGTTTTTGGAACTCTTGATTAGCTGCTGACTAAGAATAGAGTTAAATGGGCCTGGTAGGGTTGATTATGGCCTCATTATAAGGGCATTGCTGATTTCTCCTCACTTCCCCATGTGCAAGTGCACAGCCCACCTGTCTTTAAAATACATTAGGTGCTGCCTTATGTAGTGGCATAGCAGATCATAGTGTCCTTAGCCTCCATTCCAGAGGAAAGTGTCCTCTCCGCCTCTCATTCTGCTTTTTTCTGGTTGCCTTGAAAACCAACTCCCCACGCTTTGTATATGTTTCATTAGTCCTACACGTGGAGGTGGTGCCGGAGGCTGAACAACCCCTGGAACTCAATTATCCCAGTGCCACTTTGCATTCCTGCACGGTTCTTGTCCCTCAGGTTTATTTGTCAGCGACAGCTTTTCTATTGAGAAAATGGGTTTTGTTAAGAAATACTATCAGCAAATTCAGACCTTCTCAGTTAACTCATTAGCATTTTGTCCAGACAGGGTAACTTCTGGAAAGAAAATAGCAGGCAGGCAGGGGGAGTAGTCACCAAACCTCTATCTGGAGAACCTCTCGGGTGATGGTCCTGAAATCACTGGGCTTCCAGTGATCAATTGCTTCTATGGGGAGTGGGTTTGGCATCTCCTTCAAAATATTGGTTCAAATCTCAGCAGTCATGATGAGAATCCCTGAGATTAGCAGCACCTTCCAGCTACAGACAATTCACTTTGATTTTCACAGTGGTTAATGGCATAGGCTTAGCAGCCTGTATGCCTGGGTTCATAGCCAAGTTCTGCACTTACTAGCTGTGTGACCTTGGGCGAGTTATCAATCTCTCTGGGCCTCGGTTTCTCTCTGTGTAATATGTGGAAGGTAAGGCACCTACCTCACAGATTGTTATGAGGATAAGGTGAGGTAATGGATGCAGAGAGCTTAGAACAGGGCCTGGCACATAGTAAGTGCTCAGTGAACATCAGCCATCATTGTTACTAGTACTACTTTTATTATTATTATTGTTGTTATTATTCTTACCTTTCAGTTATGATGAAAACATAAGATAGGCACATGTTCAAACTCTGTTCACATATCTTCTACATCCACTTCCATCAAGTTGATCATAAAGTCCGTCTTCATTGGCCAAAGGTTGCATTCTGGCTCCCTTCAAGATCTTGGATTTTGTCAACTATGAAATCAGTCTTGCCTCCCTAGAATTTGGGTCCCACTCACTGATTTTGCTCCACCCACTGCCTTTGATCTCACACCCATGCTCTTTCACCTTTCACCCAGATGCTGCCTCCTGTCCTCCCCATTGATGGGTGTTGTCCATTTCTGAAGACTCCTGTCCATGAGGTCCTCTTTACTCTTCTGCCCACCCTGGCTTTCCCTGCCTGTACACCCACAGCTCCCAATGACTCATCAGCATCCTGTGGGCATTAGATGGAATATTCTACTGAGACTCACCTGCTGTCTCAGTCTCTCACCT
>NW_007735715.1:11065-16367 GCF_000696425.1 Galeopterus variegatus | reverse complement strand
TCCTGTGGGCATTAGATGGAATATTCTACTGAGACTCACCTGCTGTCTCAGTCTCTCACCTCACCTGTAAGTGGGGCCATCAGATCACATAATCTCTAAGATCCTTTTCACTCCAGTGCAGGTCTTTCAAATATAGCTAAGAAAATATTGTGACACCTTATTATGGATTGAATTGTGTCCCCCTGAAAGTTTAATGTGCTGGAGGTTTGGTCCCCACTATGACAATGTTAAGAGGGTGGAAAGTCCTATTATGGTAATTGAAAGGTGGGGCCTTGAAGAGGTGATTAGATTGTAGGACCATGCAGTAGTGAATGCATTAATAATGGTGGTCAAGGGCGTGGTTCTGAGGGATTTAAAAGGAGAGTGCATGAGGAGCTATCCCTCTCTCTGCTCCACTATTTTCTGCCACATGAGTCCCCTGCATTGCTGTAAAGCCACCACCAAAGAAGACCCTCACCAGATGTGTTCCCTGGACTTTGGGCTTCTCAGCCTCTGAAACTGTAAGCAATAAATTTCATTTTCTTATAAATTACTCAGTTCCAGGTATTTTGTTATAAGCAACAGAAACAGACTAATACATACCTTTACAGAGAAGATCACAAAACATTATTTCAGGGCATGAAAGAAGACCAAAATAAATGGAGACATAGGCCAGACTCAATGCAGGATGCAATAATATAAAGATAACAGTGTGTCCAAATTCACTGGAGTCCAGTGAAGTTCAAATAATCAATTTTGGATTTTGCATTCTTAGTGGAACTTAACAAATTGATTCTGAAACTCACAGGGAAAAATAAAAGACTAAGAATAGTTTAGACAATTTGGAAGAAGAACAAGTTAGGGACACTTACAGACATTAAGCGTTGTTTACAAAGGACTAGTTATTGCAAAAGACTGATATTGAAAGCGACAGAGAAATAGACAATTGGAAAAGAATGGAAACTTGCTCCATCACTCAATGGCCTTGAAGATAAGGGGAAAGGATGGGCCATTCAGAAAAAAACAGTGCTCGCACAACTATTTTTCCATACTCTCCTTGTGGATCACTCGGGAGAGTGCGGCACTGGGAGCGCCAAGGCCGTGGGTTCTGAGCGCGGTGCGGGCGACACCAAGCCAAGGGTTCAGATCCCCTTACCAGTCACAAAAAAAAAAAAAAAAAAGAAGAATTCCTATCACATATCATACTCAAAACTTAACTCAAGATGGATCAAAGACCTACATATGAAAAACAAAACATCAAGAACAAACGTTGGAGAATATGACTTTAGGGTAGGGAAGGTTTTCTTGAATACTCTAGGTAGGAAAAGTGAGAAGGACTAATGGTTGGCTGTGGGGCCTGGGGCCGCCCCAGCCACCACCATCAGCAGTGTGATGCTGGGCATGCTGCTTCATCACTGTGCCTCCGTTGTCAAATGTGTGCATACATTCTGGAAACATAATCAAAGGCCTCCCTCCCCGCCCTTTTCTTTGCTGGCAAAGCCCAACTCCCACTATGGAAGATGAATGAATCCTCCAGCTAATTCCTATGTCGAAGCATATGCCCCAGTCCCAGCAGACCGGACCAAAGAGCCTGAGTGCCATGGGCTCAGAAGAAGGGCTTTCCCTCCCTAATAAAGAGGCAAATGCTTCCCACCAGGATTTGCCATAACTGCCTATGATACCTTGAATGGCAGTCACCATGAGAGATGGGGAGCAAAAGGATAGGAAGAGCCTGGGTCCTCGAAGAGTCAGTGGGGGCACTGGTCTCAGCTGGTACTACCAGTTGAGATGGACATTGCATTCCGGGAGAAGATACGTTGTCCTCATTGTCTGATGCACTGTTAATTGACTGACCTACCTTCTGCTGTTAGATCAGCTGTGACTGACTGATGCAATCACAGTCCTATGTCATAGGTTTGCTGTGATAATTAAATGAGGTAGCAATGTTCATAAAGCACTTAGCACAGTCCCTAGTACCTATGAGTGCTTGATGAGATGTTGATGAGTGCTGGCCACATGGTTGCTGGAACATAGAAGCCCTTTGCCACCATGACTGACCTAAAGCTAACAGTACATTACAGGCACACAAGGACCAGTAACTACAGGTAAGGCTCTGCCTAGTGCTCAACATGCATTATCTCATTGAGTCTTTGTAAAGGTCATTACTGTTATTATATTCATTTACGTACCAGGAAACCGAGGCTCAGAGAGGTTAAGGAACTTGCTCAAGGATCTGGTGGGGCTGGGACTGGAATCCAGGCTGTCTCCAACACTCCAGACCTTATCCAGCCCCTGCACAAGACCATTTCTCCTGGGATGGGAGCCCTGCTGTTTCCCTCCTCCAAATGGGAGCACTTTCTGTGCTCAGCAGAGCCTGCAGAGCAGAATCACACTCTGGCTCTAGAGAGCCCAGCTCAGGGCCGTAGTCAGCCCTTTCCCTGCTGTGTTATGGCTGGTCCTGGTGTGCTCCCAGGGAGGCAGGGAAGAGCCCAAATCCCCAGGCTGAAATGCCTCACTAATAGAATTAGAATGTTCTTGTTGAGAAGGAGTTCTTTGGGAATAGCCAAGCAAGCCATGTCATCAGCTGCAAGAGGCAAAGGACAAACATGATGTGTCAGTAGAGACTCAGCCATGGCAGCTGACATTCTCCAGTCTTCAGGGCTGAGCATATGAAGAGGGGCTTGTTAGTGGCACACAAAATCCAAAGGCACTGGGGGAATTTTGACCATTTTTGATAACTTTGGACTTCCTTTCCGTGTTTCTATCATTTCCCCCCTCTTCTGAGGCCACTATCAGTGTCAGTTCGCAAGACCTCAATTGCTGGGACAGTTATTGATGTGAGCAACCCTTACCCTCTTTGGGAGCCCTTTCACCCGATCAGCCCATGAAGGACAGAAAGAGGTACCTGGCTTGGGGAAGGCGGTCCTTGGTGGTCTTCTCCAACCATCACCTACTTAACGGAATCCCACAGACTGTGGGGAAAACCCTGGGTTAGAAACTGCTGTTTCTGTTTGCTTTTAAATTCCGTCCCTGGCTCTCTTTGCAGCTTTCCTTGGCCAACTTCAACCTGGACACTACACAGCCAATTCCCTCTGGAGCGCTAGAGCTAGATACTAATGAAGTCACCACCGAGCTCCCTGGAGTCTTCCAAGAAGGGAAGAAGCCAGGAGGCAGCAGCTGAGTCCATCGGCTGAGGCCATCAGCCTGCAGATCCCAGCCCCCCGCAGGACGCGGGTGTGGGTGTCTCATGACTCAGCTTCGGGAGATAATTGCACACAGCCTGCTTTCTTATCCTTATCCATTTATCTGCAACTCTAAAAGACCCACCCTCTTTTGCCTACTATGCAACAAGGAAAGCTGTCCCCACCATCATGTGCTTGTAAATTCCCATCTCAGTTAGCTTCTCTCTCTGTATCCAGCTGCTGTCACTGGGGGTACAGCATCTGCATTTGGATCCCGTTTAACATTCCGTCCTGGGGGGTATATGTTCTTGTGTGTTGGGCACAGATGAATGACTTCATATGTTGAGTTGTGCTGACCTTTTTTGCCACTTACCCCAAAGTAGGGGCTGGTCCTGTCCCCACACTGTGCCATAGGCCCTGAAAGCAAGGGTGAGTGGATAAAGATTCCACGCCCAGGACAACCTCATCAGCCATCTCTTTCTGTTACCAATTCCAGATCCCTATTAAGATTTTCACTTCTGTAGGGTGGCTTTTAAGTTGACCAAAGAGTAAACAAAGTTACAAATATATTCTCTTTGAGACTTTTCTCATTGCCCCTTTTATTTTAAAAAAGGACATATTTCGAACAGACTGTATATCATTCCCCTTTCACTTTCAGCTCCTGTGTATATCTTTCCCTTTGGGCTGCTTTAGTGTTCTTCCTGTCACTATCTGATATGTTATATCTGTTACTATACCTGACTCTGCTGCCCACAGCGGCAGCTTCGGAGGACAGAGGCCCTGCAAGTATTTCTGTTGCTTCCTTTCCAGTGTCTGGAATAACGAGTGTCCTGAGCATTGCAGGCACTCAATGAGCATTTGGTGAACAATTGCACTAATCTATTCACTAGATATTAGTTATTGGACACCCCCTGGTATGTGTTGAGTACCGTGGAGGACGTGGATAATGATCAGATGGCTACAATTTATGGATGGTTGGGTGCAGATGCCATGTGACATCATTATCACATTGAACTATGGGAGTAGCAGGACATGTAGTCAGAAAGCTGAGCTCAACCGTCCAACCGCCTGGATTCAATTCTGGCCCCAGCACTTGGTAGATCTGTGACCTTGGGCAAGTTCCTCAGGTTCCTTCTGTGTCACTTTCCACATCTGTAAAATGGGGATATTAGAAGTACCCTAGGACACTTATATAAGCAGATTAGGAAACTAAGGGAGTGTGCCAAAGCTCTCAGAGCTGGTGAGCATACAGAGCAGGACAAGACCCACCCTTCCCTCAAGAAGTTTGCAGTTTAGTACAGGAGAGGAGGCAGCTGCACAAGTAACTGGGCTCTGCATTGCACTGCAGAAGAGGTCGAATGCAGACAATGTGCTTCGTTTCCACCATTCGGACCTCTTTTCTCACAGAAGGACTGGCTCCAAATCTATATCCCAGTCACAAACCTGTATTCTATGACTTCCTGATGCCTTAGACCTACTCCCGTGTCATTTCAGGGTGATCCCCAGTTATGTTGGGATTGGACCTTCATATCATGAGCTGTTAACCATTTTACATAACAATATATGTCACAACCCAGTAGCATCCCCAGTGATGGTTTATGGTGGACATGCTGTTCTAATTCACTCACAGGCTAAATTCAGTTATGGGACTTTCTAGTGTCCTGTAGCAAAATGTCCATGTGTTGACTGTTTTGTTCCTGCTTTAAGAGTGCTAAGTCCAGGGACCCAGAAGACACACAGCACAGCTCCCATGAGCTTCTTCCTTAAGCCAAGATGAACTCCTTGCAAGGCGAGGCTGTTTGCTGTAGCCTCACCTAAAAGATCTATTCCCTGAATAGCAAGCTGAAACCTGCCTTAGACTAAGGGCCCATTACAGGTAGTCATTACCTAGCCCTTGCCTTTGAACCTTGTGGATGGTGGTATTTATATTCTTAAAACCAGGCTGAGCAGGCAGGCATTTCACGTGGGTGGGCCTTGTTCAAGGAGTTAAGTCATCAGCTAACAGAGTCTGCAGATGACTTCACAGAGACTTCCAAGGAGATGGCCAAGGGCTGGTATTCTCTTTAGTCCTCAAGTTCACCAATGTTATGGGCATCAGTGGTAGACTTGGGCTACGGTAGAGCTGGTACTGGGGAGAGAAG
>NW_007735715.1:9939-10996 GCF_000696425.1 Galeopterus variegatus | reverse complement strand
ATCTGCCTGGATCACACAGCTGGGATGCCTGATGTCTAATGTCTATCAGGATGTCTGACTCCAAATTTCACACTCTGAGCCCTAACTGGTTCACAATTTTCTCTCTTAGGGAAACAGGAAATAAGGCAACCTCTGAAGAGGAGAAGATGGAGAGGAATATGAGGGGAAAGGAGGATCAGAGGAACAAAGGGCTGCAGGTGGTAGGGAGTGAGTCTGGGTGGCCCTGGTGATTTGCCCTGGGCCTCCCAGAGGAACCCAACCTGTTGGGCAGGAGGGTCAGCTTACAGCCATTTGCACAACTCCAAGGGCAAATCAAGCAAGTGTGGCCACTGAAGCAATTTCAGCAGCAACTATGTGTGCTCTGCCTTTGGGTATCAGTGGGACTCTAGGTTGCAAGTGACAGAAAATTTAATCAAACCAGGCCAACAGAAAAATAGAATATATTGGCTCATGTAACTGAAAAGTACATGGCGGCAAGCAAGGCTGCTCCCACGTGCTCAAACATTGCTTTCCTCTGTGTTGTCTCCATTCTCAGGCAGGCACTCTTCCAGAAACATGGTGGTCAGCGACTCCAGGTTTATGTCCAATGCTCTCAGCAACTCCAGTGGAAAAAAGTGCCTCTCACAAGACTTCCAAAAGAAATTCTAGGACTGAGTGGCATTGGTTTTGACTAACCTAGCCCAGGTCAGGTGTTTGTCCCTGAACCAATCACTGTGTCTGGGTGGTGGGGAGGTG
This sequence comes from Galeopterus variegatus, assembly GCF_000696425.1. Classification (NCBI taxonomy): domain Eukaryota; kingdom Metazoa; phylum Chordata; class Mammalia; order Dermoptera; family Cynocephalidae; genus Galeopterus; species Galeopterus variegatus. The sequence goes on along the minus strand of NW_007735715.1, from coordinate 10,261 downwards.
TGATACTCTGGCTCCTCCATATGTAGAACCTAGGTCGGCCCTACCTGAACAGTACGGATGGAGAGTTAGGGAGGGTGGGTCTCTGTATTAGTTTTCTAGGGCTCCCATAGCAAAATACCATTGGCTGGGTGGTTAAACAACAAAAATGTATTTTCTCACAGCTCTGGAGGCTGTAAGTTTGAGAGCAGTGTGCCAGCATGATTGGGCTCTGGTGAGGGCTCTCTTCCCAGCTTACAGATGGCCACCTTCTTCCTTTGTGCTCACATGGCTTTTCCTCAACTGTGCTGGGGATACATGGACAGCAAACAGGCATGGCCTTGCT
>NW_007735715.1:5517-9091 GCF_000696425.1 Galeopterus variegatus | reverse complement strand
TCCAGGTTCCACCCAGTTCCCAGTCCAACCAGGAAGCTCTGTTAGTATTTCATTGTTTGCTCTTGATATTTTTATAGATAAAAGGCAATGCGAATATGTCTTTTCCCCATTTTAACAAAAAGGTGGAATATTATGCACTTTTCTGCATCTTGCTTTTTCCACTTCACAGTCGTCTAAAGATCTTTTCACTTTGATATATAAAGAAATGTGTGTATGGATGTGCCACAATGAGTTGGTGGAAATACTTAAGTTGTGGTTGATCTTTTGCTATTACAAACAGAACTGCAATAAATAACCTTGCACAAAAATGATCTTGCTCCTGCTCAAGAGCAGATCCACAGGATTAATTCCGGGAAGCGGCATGGCTGGGTCAAAGGGTATAGGGATTTTGAGAGATATTACCAAATCACCCTCCACAGGAATTGTACCACCAGCAATGTATGGGAACCTCATCAGCACAGTACTGTTCCATCCTCATTCTCCTCAGAAAGGAGAATGGGAAGAGCAAAAGAGTGTGGTCTCAGCTGAGATGTTCCTCTTAAAAGGGTTTTCCTGACACCCCACCCAATGACTTCCACAACATCTTATTGGACACCACTACCTGCAAAGGAGGCTGGGAAATGTACTGTTTAGATGGATGCATTTTTACCGCAACAAAGTCAGTGTGTGGATCCCAAGGAACAAGGTAGTGTGGATATTGGGCAGGGACAATGCTGCCCCAAGTTCAAGGCCTCCATTTAGCAGTGTTTGCAAACAAGCAGTCCATAGGGAAAATACATCAAAAATACTTTGGGAGGGGGGGCAGGCAATGGTTTCTAAATTTCTGGAGTAGCTGTCAGCATTTCAACTTTGAGTGATTTCAAATAGAAATCAGGAATTCTAGCTTTCCTTAAAATTTTGGGAAGTTCTGGCAACTCCGGGCCCACATTTTCCCTGGCACCACCTGGGTTTGGAGGCTGCTGGCTTCCTGTGGACAGAGATTGTTTTCCTCCACAATCCCACCTGCCTTTCTTTGTCCCTTCACCTTACCTGCCTGGACCCTGTAGGCTTTTGAGATTTCAATTCCTGGCCTAAATGAGTTGGGATTTTATTGTAGAGATGAGAAGGCTAAAGAGTGATATCAAAGTTTAGGTACATGAGCAATCATTCTTCCTGCTATAGCCTGAATGCTGGTGTCCCCCTAGAATTCATATGTTGAAACTTAATCCCCAATGTGATGGTGTTAAGAGGTGGGGCCTTTGGGAAGTGATTAAGTCATGACAGCTCTGTCCTCATGAATGGAATTAGTACCCTTGTAAAAGAGATTGAAGGGAGGGTGTTTGCCCCTTCTGCCACGTGAGGACACTAGAAGGTGCCATCTATGAAGAACAGGGCATTCAACAGACACCAAATCTGCTGATGCTTTGATCTTGGACTTCCCAGCCTCCAGAACTATGAGCAATAACTTCCTGTTGTTTATGAATTACCCAGTCTAAGGTATTTGTCATAGCAGCCCAAAAGGACTATGACACTTCCCATTGACATCAGAACAAAAATAAACTAGCCCCCTGTATTAGGTATGTATTCCTGCAAAACAGATTACCACAAATTTAACAGTTTAAAGCAACATACATTTATTATCTCACAGTTTTTTGGGTCAGGAATTGAGATGGGTTAGCTGGGTCCTTTGCTTCAAGGTCTCTGTCATGGGTGCCATCATTTACTGGCTGGGACTGAGGTCCCATCTGAAAGCACAGCTGAGTGTGGATAAGTTTCCAAGTCACAGAGGAATTGAGATGGGTTAGCTGGGTCCTTTGCTTCAAGGTCTCTGTCATGGGTGCCATCATTTGCTGGCTGGGACTGAGGTCCCATCTGAAAGCACAGCTGAGTGTGGATAAGTTTCCAAGTCACAGAGGTAGCTAGCAAGTCTCAGCACCCTGCAGGTTGCCAGTTGAATTGAGAGCCTCATTTCCTTGTCATGTGGCCTTTCCAATGTAGCTGCTCTTTTTATCCAAGCAGGTAAGCCCAGAAGGCAATCGAGGGAGTCAACAGAGAGCATCTGCTAGCATAAGAGAGTGTCCAGCCTCTTGTAGCCTAATTAGGAAGTGACATGCCAACATCTTTGCCACATTCTATGGGTTAAGAGCAAGCCAAGAGGCCAGCCCACACTTGGGGAAGGGATCACACAGGCATGAATATCGGGAGGCTCTTGGTGGCCGTTAGTCAGCTGTACAAACCCCAGCACTGAAGATTTAGGATAGGCAAAAGGATAATGATCAGAAATCTTTCCTTCTCAGCTAAAGATTTCTAATCTTCGGAAATGAGTAGTGCAAGATCCTCCAAAGAGGAGTTTTAAAAACAAAAGGTTTTCATCTGTCCTGCTGCTCCTAGCAGTTGGCCCTGAGGCAGGGGATTGTCTACTGAGGGCCTCTCAAGGTATTTGCCAGCCCTGCCATCCCAAATGAAGACCTGTAGGCTGATACAACTCTGGGACAAACACAGTGACCTATGCCAACGTCTCCACTACTGAACCAACCCCTCCCTCCCACCCCCAATAAAATTCAAAGAGTTTACCAAGCCTCTGTCTGCAGAACAATTGATTTTGTTCACATGAAAGTTTGCAGCTGGCTTGATGCAGCTGGATGGATTTTCTTTACGTTCATTTCATGTGCTCTTTTGAGTCACAAGATGAAAAATAGATTCTGTGATCAGTTAGAGATAAACATCAGCATGAGTAATTACATGAACACACCTTAAGACACTGCTCCATAAGGAAGCCCACATTTTTTCTTTTGATCATGAAAATTTTCAAGATAAAAATGTGAAAAAACTGTACCCTGTACCGTAAACAGTCCTAGCCCTACAGCCTGGGTTCTGTAATTACTCAACTTCTTTATCTCATCTCTGTTTATCTATGTATCTCTCTCTCCACCCATCATCGCATCTTACTTTCTGGAATTATTTCAAAATAAGTTATAGACATTAGTATAAAGAAGCCCAGTTTAAAAATTATTGTAAAAAGTTTTAGATAAATCCTGAAATTCAGTAGATTGAGGTTTTATAGGATGAGGGTGGAGAGTCACATTACTCACTCATTAACATTTTCGAAAAGTGTGTGGTCATTGTCACTAGGACAAGCCTGTCCTCTTTCTCAACTTGTCAAAAGGTACATCTACATTTTTGACCCAGGAATTTTAGGGTAACTTTTTAGTGCTCAAAAATCATTAATATTTACTCATTCATTCTTTCATTCATTCAGAAATACTAGTTGAGGTCCTGCTAGGTGTCAAACACTGAAACACTAGCAGGCATTTCAGGACTGGAACAGCTGAACAGTGCGCTGTGTGTAGAAGATGCTCAGTGAATATTCATTGGGCAAGAAAAGGAATCTGTAAAGAGCTTTCCAGCAACCACATTCTTGTTTGTTAGTTTGCTTATTTATTGTTTTATTTTGTGATAGTTTCCACATATAATGAATTGAAATTCTAGCTTTGATAATTTGTGGAAATTGTCATTTGTGCAAAAACATGTACAAATTTGTTTTTTTTTTTTTTTTTTAAAGATGACCGGTAAGGGGATCTTAACCCTTGACTTG
>NW_007735715.1:0-387 GCF_000696425.1 Galeopterus variegatus | reverse complement strand
AGGAAGGAAGAAAGGAGAGAAGGAAGGAAAGAAGGAAGGCAAGAGAGGAGAGGAAACCGTGTTTAGAGGCTGGGGCTCCAGAGGCTGGGTAGGAACATCTCATCACAGAGTGGGTCAGTCCATCTTCAGCTCGGTGAGAGAGGATCCTGCCATGGCCCTCCCCCTGTAGCCACTTCCCTTGCTGGCACCTCTCTGTTGGCAGTTGCCTCCTCCCTTCATCCAGGGGAGAACCAAGTATGGCTCAAGTTGTCTGGGCATCGTATGCCAACTTCTAATGGCTCCGAGGGGCCCAGTTAGAACATGAGTAGGGGATCTGATTCAAGCCTGACTCCAGTGTCTCCCAGGTGTGTTGCCTGGGGAAACGTCCCCTGCGTTTGCTTGACCATG
>NW_007735714.1:76660-78520 GCF_000696425.1 Galeopterus variegatus | reverse complement strand
TATCTGATACCTGCTTTTTCATTGTCCCAGTCCTAATGAAGTCCACATGAGTTATGGGCTCTCCATTTCCAAATTAACCAAGAAGATGTGCACAGAATTTAACCTTAATAAATTACTTGATATCATGAGGCATCTCATAATCTACAGAATTACCATAATTAATAAGGGCATGTTGTTGGTGAATGGATCAAGCTGTTCTGAAGTTTTTCACGGGAGGTAAGAGATCAGAGGCAAAAAGTGATTATCAGCATCTCACTGTTAGTTTGACAGAACACTCACACATNGATTTTGCAGTAATCTAGGTAAGAGATAGCACCAGTAGTACAGAACTGGGAGCAAGATAGACATATTTTTTTAAATATTAAGGAAATAGAATCAGCAGAACTTCCTTATTTAACAGAGTAAACAGTTACGAGAAACAGTAGAGTTGGATGACCATAAATTTTCCAACTTGCAGGACTGAATAGGAGGTGACATCATCCCTTAAGAGAAGGAGCGACAGCATATATCTCTTTGTCAGTTAAAAGAGTACTTTTACACATAGAATTATACAGACTTTTGTTACATTACTGTTACATTTTTTTCTTCCCCTCTTTGAGATCATGGGCTTCTGTTTTTAAATTTACTTATCAGGTGCACAATAAATGTGTATAGTATGAATGAAAGAATGAGTGAATGAGTGAATGAATGGATAAATTATTGTATATTACTTTATTTGAAATTTACATCATCTCTGAGGAGAAGGAAAAGTAGATGTGATTATATCAATTTGAGAAATGAGAATTCTGATACAGGATGGATTAAAGCACTTAGCTAAGGGTTCCCAGGAGGTAAACATGGAAATGGAGGCTGGAATAAAGTTCCCTTCACTCATATTTCATTACTCTTTTGACTGCATCAGCCTACTTCTTTCTTGCTATCTGATACCTGCTTTTTCATTGTCCCAGTCCTAATGAAGTCCACATGAGTTATGGGCTCNAGTATTCCCGTTCTATGTGAGATTGGGATTCATCCCAAATCTTACAATATTAATAATAATTTAAAGTATCTTAACATTTGGGGTCACAATTTTAATCCATTTTCACAAATTAATTTTCTTTAAGCTCTCACTATCATGTGAGATACATAAAACATAAAACGTCTCTGCATTCTTGTTGGTAATATAGCAAAGTGCAGATTAGGCATTAGAATGTATCATATAATTTAAAATAACATATAATGTAGCATGTTCATCTTTCTATGGATTGAAACCTAATTACCAGCAGAGATAGGAAAGGGTGGCAGCACCCCAGGAAATCACTATAATTTAACATACCTTAGGAAAAGTTCTGAAAAAAAAAATGAGGGAGACCCACCCATGTAACAAGGATTCATTGAGTACCTACAACAGAACAAGGACCATGCTAGATGCTAGAAATACAGCAATAAAAAACCCAGGCGTGATCCCTCAGGGAGTTTATATATGAGGGTACTTCCAAAAGTTTGTGTAAAAATGAAATGAAATGAAATACAAATATCTCCATGACTTTTTGAAGACCCCTCATACTATTTGGTGGATACAAGAATGAAAATAAATGAGAAAATACTGGGTGCTTTGACAACAGTTAGAAAGAAAATAAAGAAAAGGATTTTGATCTCATAAAAGAGCCCAGATTTCATTCTAAAAACAAAATAAAGTACTTTGAAGGATTTTAGCAGGGGAGTGACAAAACCATATTTGTTTCTAGAGAAATCATCCAATTTCCACAAGGAAAATGGATTAGTGGAAATAGACAGAAAGCAGGTAGGTCAGTGAAAAGGATTTTGCAGTAATCTAGGTAAGAGATAGCACCAGTAGTACAGAACTGGGAGCAAGATAGA
>NW_007735714.1:70961-75204 GCF_000696425.1 Galeopterus variegatus | reverse complement strand
AAGCTGTTCTGAAGTTTTTCACGGGAGGTAAGAGATCAGAGGCAAAAAGTGATTATCAGCATCTCACTGTTAGTTTGACAGAACACTCACACATACACATACATACACTGCGGAGGGCAAAAAGCGCTCTCCTTCAACCTCAAAGATAAAGCACTTACGATTGTTATGTTCTGTGACTATAATAACAGGCAGAATAAAGGTGTTGTTTCCACACAATCCAACCCAGAAGGCAAATTCAGAGTAGGAAATTTGTATAGAGTTCCCGAAAGCTTTGTAAACAGTTTCACATGGTACTTGGAGAAATTAACAAATGAAAGTAAGCATAACCAAGCCAAAATTGACATAATAAATAGGAAAACAAAGGTTTGTAAAACATTCTACAACTGCTGTTAATAGTCTTCACCTTTTTGCACACCTTAAATATACAGGTATTTCAGAGACATACTGTTCACTTTAAAAAGTTGTTGAACAGGAACTATGCCTCAGGTATTGTGCTGGCTAGCCGCAAAGACAACCCCCCCTCCCAAAAAAAAAAAGTTTCAACTATCTAGGAGTCTATAGAACAGTTCAGGAAATGGAAGTAAAATCACAAAACTGAAGTAAAGTATGATCCAGGTAGTAAGAAAGGTGTCCAGATTGATGCAATGAAGAGTCAAAAAGTTTGGATCAGAAAGGCAACAGTGTGAACCCTAGTCAAGCCACTATATAGTTTCATAAACTAATAAAGTCATAATCCTTCTTGAGCCATACTGCCCAATCTCCTAAAAAAGGATAGTAATCATTATTTGATAAGTTACTGAAGGAGCTATTTACTGCTTTCAGAATAGAGATGAGGTATTCACAAATTGGAGGGAAATACAATTTTTCAGACAGCTATAGGAAGGGAGCATTTGGGTGGAAACAGTATGTGCAAATTTGTGACAGTGTAAAACAACATAGTGTAATGTAATACAGCAGATACTCCATCGGTACTCACCTTCAACTCTGTCTGAGCTCTTTCTTTTCTGCTCCGGGAAACTGGATTATGTGATGTAAGAGGGAATCTGAAAATTCTATTCTTTGCCTGTGTCCTATTTCATACCCCACAATTCATGCCATTCATAGAATCTAAAGTTAAGGGCAAAGACCAATATTCAAGAAAAAGTGTACCTCTTCTGTGAGCCTCAGTTTACTCATTTTAAAGGTTCAAAGAAGCTTTAAAATATTCTTGGGATATAAACTGTTGTCAAAAAGCCTGATATTCTGTCAGTTTTCTGTTCATTCTCCATCCATTCCAATCTGTCCCAAAGATGAAGGCATTTTGTTGAAGGCAATCAAAGCCAGATGATAAAGAGATTTGAAGAGTTAAGCCCTTCTGAATTTTTTGCATTTTCTTGATTAATGCAATTCCAAATAAGCATAGAAAAAAATGCAATAGGAGTACAAGTCTCTTAAGTTGATATAGATATTCTCTAAATTTTGAAACAATGTTGAAAAATGGCATAGTCAGTGAGGCTGGAAGTGCCCTGCAATTAATATATATATAAACTGGAATATGAATCACCTGGGATGTAAGAGCAAACAAAGCAGGTTAGAAAATGATGCAGAAACAATGTGATAAATGAAGAAAAGGTACAAACAGGCCAGAATAATCATGACTCCAGCCATTACTAATTAAGGACTTCACCAACACCACCATCTGATGAGAACTGGTATGTATGAAACCTATTTAGATGCATATATATTTACTGTAAAAAAAAAAAAAGCATATATAGTATATATATAATATTATAAAGTGCATATGCAGCATAAATATTGGTATAATATATATTATAACATATACATATAGTATATACATGCTGTCCTCATATATTTAATTTGGTGATTTTAAGCCTTAATTTTATATTGAATAAACATTTATAATACTTCAGAAAAAAATGTACATAAATCATAGTAAATTTACATATAAATAAAATGTTATATTTGTTCTATACAATTATGTCTTTGGAGAAGAAACACAAGGAAACATAGAATTAAATATGAAGTTAAAATGACTCCTCTATGAATCTGCTCATTTGTGCAAAAAAGTAAAAACAGGAAGAATGAACCAGAAACTAATGAGATTGGTTACTTAAAGGTGGCATGTTGGGAAAAGGATAAGAAGGGTAAGCTATATAGTTTAGGAGAATGACATTTCTGTGAGTATACACCATGATATAGTGCTGACTTGTGGAACTGTGCTAAAGTTTCACATAGCCAAATGAATGAATGAATGAATGAACAATTAAATAGAATCAACAAAGATGGGAAAATCTGAAAATGGCATACAAACATGAACAAATAAATCCAATTTATTAGTGTAAAAAAATTAAAAGAAAAGAATAACAATTACATTTTTAAAATCCAGTATTTTGACATACCCTCAGGTGGAAGGCAAAAAAANCAGTCTCAGGTATTTCTGTTATAGCAACACAAAACGGACTAATACACTGAGAGTCTATGATACAGTTAACCCACGTGACATGTTGGTTAGAGCTACTGATTATAAAGTCACACAGCCCTAGGCTGTCATCCTGATTCTGCCACTTGCTGTTCACATTTGTCTAAGTCACTCAATCATTCTGAATCTCTATTTATTTTTTTATTTTTAAAATGTGAGTAACACTATTGTTGTGAAGATTAAATTGAATCATGTATGTAAGACAGTTTGCCCAAGCTTTGACAAATTACAAGATAATATGCATTAGCTATTTCATTCCTAATTGTTATGTATTCATACTTGAAAACTGCCTTGAAAATTATTATCACCATCCCCTCAGAGAAATTAATTTATTGCCCCCAGGTTGCACAGTGACCTGTCATTTGGGTGACAGGATAGGGGTTCAAAATAGGATTAGATCTCTTATTTTACAAATTGCAATCTAGATCTTGAGATTGATTGCCTCTGCTCTGATACATAATAGATCTCCCTACTATCTGTTTTAAATTGTTGTGTTGACATGGTTTCTAACTTCAGCTCTATACTTTAACTCTGTTCACAGACAAATCCAGTAGTGTCACTGGGAATTTACTATGAAGTTTAAAAAAAAAAAAAAAAAAACTCCTCTAGCATTTTTGTCTATTGATATTTTATTGACCAAAAAGGAACATATCACAAGATGTAAATATCTTCTTCAAAGTATTAGCATCAATTTAGAAAGATAATTAACTCTGAATTGAGTCTGGTTTTACAATTCATGCATGATTTACCTGTCAAATAATTTTGACATGAAGACAATTTGTTGTGTTCTATTTTGATTTTTGTAGGGTCCTTTTAATGGTAATCTGCTTCTATATCAATTCCATCCTCCAAATCTCACAATGACTTTCATTGGCCAACATCTCAAATTTATTATTCATGAATAATCAAAATTGAAAATTTTAAAAAAAGATGTATTGTCTACCCTCAAGGAACTCACATTCTAGTGATAAAAGACTGACTGCTAAACAGATAAGTTCAGTAAAAACAGCAAGTCTTATGATAACAAAATGCACAAGGTAAAAGAAAGGACAGATAAGGGCTTCTCAACTAACATTAGTTGGCAAGGTTACAAAAGGAAGAGATTAACCAATAAAGGATCCCAAGAGGAGGTATTGACTTTAAAAAGTAGAAAAAAGCAAAGAAAAATGTAAAAGATCTCCTGATATGTATTGCCCTGTTAGCAAAAGGAGTGCTTAAACATTTGGAATGATTTAAAATCATTGAATGCCAGACAGATCTGAACATTAAAAATAGCTGCAGCTCATTTAATACCAGGAAGAAAACAGTTTAGTAATATTGTCCTTTTATATTTCAACAGTTTAATCATTTTGCTAAATTTTCTTAACTTGATCTTTATTGGTGTAGAGCAAGGGCTTACCATGTGGTTGTGGGTGCCACTAATTTTTAAAATACATTACACAGCAACAGCTTAAAAGAATCAATAGAGTTATCGTATGTATTGACTCATCAGGTTCTTGTTTAGATTAGCAATACATATTTTTACATATATTAGAGGAGCATTAGGGAACTTTAAATCATCAGAGTGAAGAGATAGACTGGATAAATAGTGTAAAATCAACAGTGATAACGAGGTGAACCAATTCTGTAGGTCACATTTCAGTCAAATTTTAACATATATCTCATGAGAAAAGTACATGGTAACAATTAATATTGAAAACTTCTAACCTGCGCTATCTGCTTTTGTAAACGGGCTTGCTCTAACTTAGCAACAGTGAAGCCATC
>NW_007735714.1:59869-70354 GCF_000696425.1 Galeopterus variegatus | reverse complement strand
AAGTTAAAATGACTCCTCTATGAATCTGCTCATTTGTGCAAAAAAGTAAAAACAGGAAGAATGAACCCGAAACTAATGAGATTGGTTACTTAAAGGTGGCATGTTTGGAAAAGGATAAGAAGGGTAAGCTATATAGTTTAGGAGAATGACATTTCTGTGAGTATACACCATGATATAGTGCTGACTTGTGGAACTGTGCTAAAGTTTCACATAGCCGAATGAATGAATGAATGAATGAACAATTAAATAGAATCAACAAAGATGGGAAAATCTGAAAATGGCATACAAACATGAACAAATAAATCCAATTTATTAGTGTAAAAAAATTAAAAGAAAAGAATAACAATTACATTTTTAAAATCCAGTATTTTGACATACCCTCAGGTGGAAGGCAAAAAAACAAACAAACTGTAAACTAATACTGACTTCTTCCTAGTAGAGTTGTTTCTTTCAGTGGTGTGCATAAGCAATTCTGAAACTACTTTCTGTGTATTCTTGGATTCAGCAAATAAGCAATTGTTTTGTAGTAAGTATATTTGAAAGTTTCTCACCACTGGATATAAGAATTACAGTATGCAAGGGGAAAGATTAGATATGAATCCTGTGATTTTGAACAGGAATTGGAGGTATTGACATAGATGCATTTTTAGCATATAGACAGACATTTTTAATAGAAAAGTAGATACATAGATAGATATGTAGAAATATGTGTATGTGTGTGTTTGTTTATTGAGAGGTACTGGGAACAGGGACATCATAATGAAAATGAGCCCTCCACGTACCAAAATATGGATTGCAATTTAAAACTTCCACCAAAAACAATTATTTTAACAAACAAAAACAAAACCGAAACGGAGCTCCAGAAGAAATAACTAATTCTATGGCTGAGGTTCGAAAAGTACAATGTGACTCTGGTTCATTTCGTTGTGGGGATAAAAGTCTTCAAAGAATGATGAAGACATGTTCAAAAGACACAGGCTCTAGGTTGAAGGAGATCCAGCGGGCCAAATCTGGAAAATTTCACATCTGGTATTATGATCTATGGAATAGAATAAGAATGCAAGAGCACAAATGGTTGTGATGGAAAGAAGGACGGAAGGAAGGAAGGAAGGAAGGAAGGAAGGAAGGAAGGAAGGAAGGAAGGAAGGAAGGAAGGAAGGAAGGAAGGAAGGAAGGAAGGAAGGAAGTTAGGAAGTTAGAAAGTTAGTAAGGAAGGAAGGAAGGAAAGAAGGAGAAAGAAAGGAATGAAAGAAAAAAGAAGGGAACATTCTTTTTTTGAATTAGAATGCCAACTGCTAATTGAGAAAAGAATGATGAATTAGAAAATACCAATTAGCAACCATAATGGTAATAACTAATTCCATCATAAATCATCACTACATACTAAAACTAATGAATTAAAGTTTGAGAATTAACAGGATATTTACATAGGCTAAAAGACTTTCCCCATAGGGCACCTATTAATTTCAAAGAGAAAAAATATAAAGTGACAGTGGAGAAATCTAACAGACACCATATTAAATAAGTGATCAAAGTTAACTTCACCAGAAATGATACAAGCCAACAGGGTAACTGCTATTATAAGGCACTGAGAAGAACAAAACATCACTTCTGTGGTATTCCTACAAAAAATGTATAATCAACAGATTATAACAAAGAAACATCACACAAGGCTAAATTAAGGGTCATTCTACAAAATAAGCATCCTGTACTCTTCAAAAATGTCAAGATCATAAAAGACAAAACAAACAAACAAAAAACTATTCCATATTAAACAAGATAAAAATTTGTGACACCTAATTGCAGTGTGTGATCCCAGATTATATAATTAGATATTAAACAAAGACAAAAATGCAAAAAAATGTCAAGATCATAAAAGACAAAACAAACAAACAAAAAACTATTCCATATTAAACAAGGTAAAAATTTGTGACACCTAATTGCAGTGTGTGATCCCAGATTATATAATTAGATATTAAACAAAGACAAAAATGCACATGCACAGACACACACACACATGCATGCGCACAAGTGTAGCGGACATTATTGGAGTAATTGCTAAAATTTGAATAAGGTCTATGACAACGATTTTAATTTCTTGATTTTACTGTGGTTATGAAAGATACTATTCTTATTTGTAGGAAACATACACTGAAGAATTCAGAAATAAAGGGGCATCATATGTATAAGTCGCTCTCAAAAAGTTTGGAAAAAATGTACATGTATATTATAAATATGTATGAACTAATATATGCAAATCTATGCATATATAAGTAACATATATATGAGACAAAATATGATAAAGCAAATATGGTAAAATGTTAATAATTTCAACATCTGGGTGAAGTATATATGTTTTTCTTTATATGATTCTTGCAAATTTCCTGTGTTAAATTTTTCCAAAATAGGAATTTAAAATCTCAAAAAGATGCTTAATGTCATTAGTTATTAGGAAATTAAAAAATAAAACTGCTATCAGATACCACCAAATACATATTAGAACAAGTAATATTTTTTAAAAGAAAATGTTAATATCAAATGGTGTGGAGCGAGCGGAGCAACTAGAACTTTAATTCCTTGCTAATGAAAATGCCAAATGGTCCCACCACTTTGGCAGACAGTTTTAAATGCAAAATTGATAAAATACTATGGTGCAAACATACACTGGAATACCCTTTAGTGACAAAAAGGAATAAACTATGGATATGTGCAACAACATGAATGAATTTCAAATGCCTTATGATAAGCAAAAGAGGGTAGATCCAAAAAGCTACATTTTGAATGCTTCCATTTTATTACGTTTTTGCAAAGTCAAAACTGTAGGAACAGAAAATAGATCAATGATTGCCAGAATCTGGAGTAGAAGAAGGAGCTGCCTGCAAAGGATCACCAGAGAATGTTGGGGGATGATGGAGATGTACATTTTCATTGTGGTGGTGGTTACATGATTATAGACATTAGTCAAAATTCAAAGAATTGTATAATAAAAAGGATAATTGTTTCTGCTTATAAATTATACCTTGGTACAAAGTGAGGAGGAAAAGCACTAAAATGTTAAAAATATAAATCATTGACTCAAATATACACACACTGGGATTATTTTTTTGAGGTCCTGTTACTCATCTCTCATCTTCCGACACAGGGAAAGTAATTCCGCTTTCTACTGATAATTTCTCACCTGCAATGTTGGATCTCTCCTCATAGTTTAGTGGGCTTCTGGAGGCTCTGAGGTCTGGTATGACACAGCATGAGGCACTATCCTCATGTATAATGCAGTGCATGGAGCCCAAGGAGGTTTATCGAAAGGAGAGTATTGGTACAACAAAAAATTACTGGTTAAGCAGATCATCCAAACATATTGTTCATAGACCAAGAGAGAATAGAGCCAAGAATAAAACAGTAATTCAGTGTTTGGGAGACAGCTTCTGAATGAATTCCCTGAAATGAGGAGATAGGCTGCTCAGGTATTTAGGGGGCAGTAGTCCTCCCGCAGCCCACATTCTCAGAAACGGCAGTGGCAGCTAGAGGATGCACAGCTACACAGGAAATGCCTGCATGTGATGACAATGCCTCCACAGGTGGCACGCAACTACAAGAGCTGCCACCACTCAAGATGAAAAGAAAAGGAAAACCTCGGTGCCTTGGAGGTAGAGAAAGTATTTCCTATTTTCTCTCCCACACAAGAAGAGATGAGGTCTAAAACACTGACTGTTTAGGATTTAATCTGTGAGAGAACACTTATGAACTATACATAGAGTTTAGAGCCCATAGCAGCTTTGTTGTGGGGTTCTGTGGCTTCAGGTATTGGCAGGCAGGGAGACATGGCATAGAATTGCACTAGCAACATTTGACAATTTGTTGTTCTACCAAGTTCTGATCATGCTGTCTATGTTAACTAAATTTTGTTTTCACCCACCATACTGCCTTTATAACAAATGGGATAGAATAAGTGGTCAGTCACTCTGCCAAAGTTTTCTTTGTGAAAAAAAAGGAGGGCACTGCAGGGCACTGCTCCTTTGTGAAACTTAGCAATTCTGATGTGGTATTTATTCATTTATTCTTTTTGTCAGTAAAATAGTTAATAAATTTTATTTCTAGGTCATTAATGGCCATAAAAATATTACAATATACAACAGCAGATATTGTAATAATTTTTAGCTATGGGATAGACGTTATTAAATTTATTTATTTATTATTAAATATATTTCCTATTAAATTTATTTGTAATTGAAAATATATAATTCTTTAAAATTTTTAGAAAGCTGTTAAAATTACATTTCTCTAATTGTGATAAGTTCTCATTGGTGAGACAGAAGCATAATACACTAGAATGAACACTGGAATCCTTTTTTCATTCTCAGTTTCTCTACTAAAATTAAAGGGAAAAGAGAGGGAAAGGGAAAGAGAGAGAGAGAAGACACATAAAATTTCTTGATGTGCTTAACAATACCTTACAGAACCAGAGGGGTGATGCAGTTTGTTTATGATCATAGAACAAGTTATTGATGTAACCACGAAGAGAACATGTGCTCCTACTCGAATTTGAATAATCTAAAATGCACTGCCTTATTCTGTATTTGTAAAGCAAGTAATAAAATATCACCAGAAATAGTAGCTTTGAATTCAATCAGAGGTATTCTTTGCCACTTAATAATTTCTTCAAACAAAAAAATCAGTGAAACAACAGCAGATCTTATCTATTTTCAGAGAAGCTGAGAAATCCTTATGAGTCTTCTTATAAACATTTTTAATAAGAGACTCGGCGGTGGGTGGGGTAGGGGATGAAATCAATGAAATAAGTATGTACAAAAGATTATGTTATTCAAATCATGTCGCTTTGTTAGAATAGAGCTTTTCTGCCAGACTTTGGCATCATGGATTGGTACATGCCTTTACTTCTTTGGACTCACAATGAGTCTCCTCACACAGAATCAAAGCCATAAAGAGCTTAAGAAAAAGTTTGCATTCCATATCCACTCTCATTTAGTGACCACATTAATTGAGGCATTGTTCTGGGTACCATTATATCTATTCTCTGATAAAAAGCTACATAACACTTCTATCAGAACTAAGTCACTCATTCGTTCTATTACGCATCAACAGTAGAGTATGAACTACCCTGGAACTGTCCACGGTACTGTGGATTTAAAGATTAAGTTCTCCCAGCTCTCAGGAAATCATATTCTTAACAGGGAGGCAGAAAAGTAAGCAGACCATTTTAAGGAAGACTCTCCAAGAGAAGGAAGCCCAGAATTCTACCAGGGCAAACAGAAATAGTATCAAAGCCACTTGCCAATGAAAGCTCCCTGAACGGAGTGATAAGACATAGGCAAGCGTTATCAGGTGGGTGGAAAAGGAGTATTTGGGAAGGCACACTGGTGAAATTACTAAAGTCAAAGAGTCTGGAAAGGTATTTTTTTATTCATTTTCCATTTGAGGAAGCTGAAGCTCAGGGGAGTTAACTTTCTCATGGTCACACAGTGGCTATGTGCATGTATGTTAACTGCTAATAAATTTATGTAAGTTTATGTGCTATCCCAAAGTATGAGTTTTGCTGTCATTAATCACTAACTGAGGCTGTTTTTGTTTTGGTACTTTACTTTTACAGCTACTCAGTCTCTGAATGGAGGCTCATTTTTCAACATTCTCCTTGTAATGTTCTCTTCTAATTTAAATATATATTATTTCATATTATTCCTCTATTATATTCTCTTTTTCCCTTTTCACTGTGGTTTATGCTCTCTCTCCATTCTCCTGGAGATATGCTCATTTTATAAATATATATTATGTATTTCTTAGTGGCTAATTAATTTACAGGTATGTGACTTTTTTAAGCTTATTGGGGGTGGAAGTATAATTGTTGGGTTCACCACTCGGGACCTGCTACATAATATGTGGTACCCAGTGGAAAATGAAGTTAAAGTTCCTTACTTATAAATGTTTTAAGAATTTCAAAATGGGAACAGCAGAGCATTGAAGCAAGTGTAGCAAGCAGCCTTCTGAGAACAGGACAGCACAGGTCACACAAACACTCAAAGCTGGCCCTGTTACCACTTGATACCCCGTGTCTACCATAATACCTGGTAAAGAAAAAAGTACTCAGTAAGTACTTAATATAATGAATAAATGACTAGAAGAAGGAATGTCTTTGTATTAGCATATGAATAATTTATTCTGGAGGAGCACATTTCAAGAAGAATGGAGAGAGAACATAAGCCACAGGAAAAATGGAAAGAGAATAAAATAGAGGAAGCCAGAGGCACAAACACTCACTTTCAAAATTTTGCTTGGGGTCATTTTTCCTCTATTAGAAAACTTTGAAAAAGACTTCCAAAAAGTGAAATAAGAATTTGAATCTTCAGGAAGGAAGAATATTAACATTTTGAATACATAAAGTATTCTAGACACAGGGTGCTTTCATATGCATTATTTTATTTTAACCCTACCAACAATTGTATAAGATAGATTTTATTCTTCATTACCTGTATTTAAAAAAACTATAGCTCAGAGAGGTAAAAAAAATTACCTAATTTCCCAAAGTGAGTTATTTTGAGGGTTGGAATGTATTTTTATACCTAGTACAGTCCTGCTGACCTATGCCTTAGGGGAGCTCACACTGTGGAGGATCTTCCTTGAAATTCTCCAGGTCACACATGGGCCCCAATATCCAGTTTCTTCCCTTTGGGGTTCCCTCTCATCTTCTATGCTCACCTTTAAGGGCAGGATTAATTAGCTTTGAGAAGTCAAAAATTTTTAAAATGTCTTACAATATGATTAAGAATCAATACAATGCCAAAAGCTTTTGATCATTCCCTTAGGAAGTAGCCTAAGGAAATGATTCAACAGTGGAAAATGGAGCAAGATTTCCTATTCATTGTAACATTATCTATAAATGTAGGGGAAACACTTTATCCATTCATTGTCCACCATGACTCTGCAGGCCCTTTAATATGAGTTGACTGATCGAGTGAGAAATACAGGTGAGTGGAAATTATAAATAAAGAATAAAATACTCCCATTTACAGCAACATGGATGAATCTTGAGAAAAATATGTTGTATGAAATAAGCAAAGTACGGAGGGATAAATACTGCATGTGCTCACTCGTATGTGGGAGCTAAGAGAGAAAGAAGGAAGGAAAGAAAGACCACAGTGGTGCATTGGTATTGCAGAGGGAGAGAACATTCCTTAGGTTACAAAGTGGAGGGGGAGGGAGGTTGGGGATAATTGGGTGGGGGACATGGGGTACAAATGCAATTTCTGGTAGTGGGTATGCCCCCAGTATGAATCTGGCCCTCACATCATGGGCACAAGTGATGACAATTAGTTTTGTACCTCATGAATATTCATAATTTAAAAATAATAATTAAAATAATAAATAAATAATAATCAAATATGGAAAGAAAATCAATAAATTCTAATACTATAAGCTCTAAAAGTACCTTCCAATGTGTGATCTGAAAGCTTCCTATTTCAGAAGCTTCTGCTTATTTAATATGCAGATTCCTGGGCCCCCTCAACAGTCTGACTCTGGCCCCTGAGCTTGATTGAGTCTCTTGTGCTGCAAAAGGTTCTCCCTCACCAGTTGGTGTTCTGACTGCACTGCTGTCTCTGGTTTATGGCTACAAAAAGTGGGAGGAATTGTACTCAGTATGTTCCTACCCTGTGCATCCCCTAGTCACGTCACTCCCTCTTTGGCCCCAGGCCATGTGTCTGTCAATATTCTGGGAGTGAATATACCTCTCTCCTCTGCAAAGCCAATTGGCTCTTCTTATCAATGTTTTCCATTGCCTCTAATCAATACTTTGAGGAGTACTTTCCCAGCTTAGTCTTATTCCTTGTCAAATGAGGGATAGACATTCCTGTCTCAAATAGGACTACTCTTACTCTCCCATGGGACTGTTTCCTATCTTCCCCATTGGTGGCAGCGTGGGAAAGGCAGGGGAACGATCAACATGGAAAGAGACCACATTCTATGTAGGAATGCAGTAAATGATGAGTTCAAAAGAAGATATATTGAAGATTTATTTCTACATTTATACTATAAAATATGGATATGTTTAATATGACCAGAAAACTATTATTCACATGCACTCCATACTCTGAGTAAGACTTGTATTTGTGGTCACCAACAATGAGGCACAGTAACAATTCTTGAAAAAGTCAATGGAACCAGTATTTACAGGTGGTGGCGCTCTGAATGATGAGCAGTTGGATGATAGTTGGTTCATGCAGCATCATGAATAATAATGTGACCAGAATTAAATAAGTGGAATGGGGGAAGTGAATAGGCACATAGAATGAGGGGACTGAACAGGCACATATATGCTGTTTTAAGCAAATCAGTTCTGAACAGTTATGGCATAGTAAGTAATGACAGCATTTTTACCTTTTTCTCATGGTAGAAGATATGAAATTAGCCAGATATAGCACATTTGACAATAAAGAACACCTAGAATTGGCTCCTGAACCTGAAGAGATGGTACCTGGACACTATGAATAATCTTCAAATACATTGATTGGACAATAAAACAAATATATGAGTGCCTCTTCTGTATACATTCATTATATAAGCTTCCTTGATAAGTCTTACATGGACCCATTAACTTTGTATTACATTTTAAATCACATTTTTTTTTTATTGACAGAGAGAGTCTCCTCAGAAAAAGAATTACCTGGAGCCACACATACCCGGACCCAGGAGGCATAAACCCAGCTCTTTTAGAAAAGCAACCACACTCTTACAGTCTATACAAAAGAATGGGGAAAAGCAACAAACAGCAAAAGAAAAGATAATGCATTTAATTTTTGCACACCTGGGGAAGTGTATGTTCTCAGTGTGAAAGGAGAAAATCAAGGACAATATTTATTGAACAATAAAGGTAAGCCGTTTTGTGAGAAAATCTGAATTACCTTTGCCAGCAAACGTGTGTTTAATATCAGAGAAGATAAATCTTAGGCTTAAAAATAGGAGGCAGACAGTATAGATGCACCCAATTTAGTGGACAATTACAACACAAAGTTGTGGTTGTTAACCTGGTTGTTTGGACTGATTTTCCAGAGAATCAAAGTTAAAAGGAAGCACAGGTCCTGCTTGGAGTTTTGTTCTCCAGGTCAAGTGATGTGATTATTATGTCCCTCTAGCTTTGGAGTAGCATTTCAGAAACCACTGTTTAGTGAGTAGTTGTTACATGTGTTCTTCTAGTACCATCATGTGGCCATGCACAAGTCATTTACACCTTTGAGCTTCAGGTGGTTCACCTGCCACGTGCAGATAATAGGAGAGCTAATGGAGCTGAATCACTGCAAAGTGTCCCGTGCTGGTGCTTAGCGGGCACTAAAGGCTATTATGTCTGGACTTTCAACACTAACAGTCCAAACTATGTAATCTCCTCTTTACCATGTTTTTAAATCTCAAAGTCATTTTTCTTAAGCACTCTGGAAATCTGAATATAAGAAAACCTATATGGTGAAATGTTTAATCACAGTTATTGTTTTGGATTCTCCCCCCACCTAAAAGCCCAGAGAAACAAAGAGGCTTATTTGATGCCTGAAAAACAGGTACAGAATTTATCAAAGCCATTTAAAAAAAACTTTATTGAAACATAATTGAGATACTTGGACTGCACATATTTAATGTGCAAAATTTGGTGAATTTGAATATATAGAAATATGTGTGATAGCATCACCACAATCGAGGTGATAGAAAAACCCAACACTTCTCAAAGTTCCATGCATCCCTTTGTTTTAGTTTTTTTGTGGGTGTGTGGTAAAAACACTATGAAATCTACCATCTTAGATTGTTTAAATTTAATTGAAATGTATTAATTTTGTATATTTATGGGGTACAGAGGATTTATCTCCAATGGTATTTATTCATTGTTCTGTGTCAAATTCAGCCTAGATATCATTGAATACTTTTTTTCAAGACTCACAAGTTATCCATGGTCCATCCCATGAGAGCTCCTAGGTGAGCAGGATACTGATAGAATATTGCTGCTATCCATCTAACATCTATCCTCTTCCCCCTTTAAGAGAAATCTATTTTATTCCTCAGGCAACTTAGTCCTCCATATTCTCTGGACAGCAGACTTCCTCTTCTGACACTTCTAATCTCTCTTTAAAAAAAAATTAAACAGTTTATTCAGCTATTTATGAGCTCTGAAGCAGCAAACCAAAGAAGGTTCAGTACTTTGATGATGAAGTATTAGAGACACATATTTGTAGGATTAATATGGAAGCAACATAAACACATTACTTGATTTGTTGGACTAATAAAATTTACTTTTTTGGCTCACCATTTGGGGAAGTTAATAGTCATACAGCCATATGTTAGTTGACTGCTTATGACTGGCTAAGGTTGAGTATTGTTTATGTGTAGCCCAAGCATTTACCAGAAATGACCCATACTGTTTCACTTACGATTGCAATTTAAGGAAGGTTGAGGCTATTTTTGAGGCTTAGTTAGTTTAGTTTTTTGTTTTTT
>NW_007735714.1:38683-59725 GCF_000696425.1 Galeopterus variegatus | reverse complement strand
GGGTTCTCTATTCTGTTCCATTGGTCTGAGTGTTGGACCAGATGGCCTTACTGCTGAATTGTACCAAACACTTAAAGAAGAATTTATTCCAATTCTCTTCAGACTACTCCAAAAAATTGAAACAGAGGCCACTCTCCCAAACTTGTTCTATGAGGCCAGCATTACCTTGATATAAAAACCAGACAAAGATACAACAAAAAAAGAATACTACAGGCCAATATCTCTGATGAACAAAGATGCAAAAATCTGAAACCAAATATTAACAGTCAGAATACAGCAACACATCAAAAAAATTGTGCAACATGAACAAGTGGGATTTTTCCCAGGGATGCAAGGATGGTTCAACATACACAAGTCAATAAATTGATGTACCACATAAACAGAATCAAGGACAAAATCCATATGATTATCTCAATAGATGCAGAAAAAGCATTCAACAAAATTCAACATCTCTTTATGATAAAGATCTCAGCAAATTAGGTATAGAAGGAAAATATCTCAATGCAGTAGAAGCCATTTGTCATAAGCCCACTGCCAATATCATTCGGAATGGGGAAAAACTGAAAGCTTTTTCCTTAAGAACCAGAACAAGACAAGTAGGTCCACTCTCCCCACTCCTATTTAACATAGTACTGGAAGTACTAGCCAGAGCAATCAGGCAAGAGAAAGAAATTAAGGGTATCCAGATAGAAAAAGATGAAGTCAAACCATCTCTGTTTGCAGATGATATGATCCTATATAAAAAAAAAAACTTACTCTCTAACAAGACTCTTAGAGTTTATTAATAATTTCAGTAATGTTGCAGGATATAAAATCAATGCCACTGAAAGAAATTAAGGGTATCCAGATAGAAAAAGATGAAGTCAAACCATCTCTGTTTGCAGATGCAGATGATATGATCCTATATAAAAAAAAACTTAGTCTCTAACAAGACTCTTAGAGTTTATTAATAATTTCAGTAATGTTGCAGGATATAAAATCAATGCCACCAAATCAGTTGCATTTATATTCTCCAATAACAAACTAATGGAAAGAGAAATCAAGAAAGTAAGCCCATTTACAATATTCACACACACACACACACCCCTAGGAATAAATTTAACCAAGGAAGTGAAAGATCTCTACAATGAGAACTACAAATCACACTAAAAAAAATTAATGAGGACATGAAAAATGGAAAGACATTCCATGCTCTTGGATTGGAATAATCAACATTGTGAAAATGTCCATACTACCTAAAGCAATCTACAGATTCAATGCAATTTGCATCAAAATACCAGTGACATTCTTCACAGAAATAGAAAAAAACAATCCAATGTTCATATGGAACAACAAAAGATCACGAATAGCCAAAGCAATCCTAAGCAAAAAAATAAACCCAGAGGCATAACACTACCTGACTCAAGTTACACTTCCACTCTTTTTGAAAGTAGGTATTGTAAACTAATCGACAAGACTCAGAGCTTTGCTTGTCCTCAGAGGTGGATGGTAGAGGGACAGAGAGAAAAAGTGGCTTAATTTCTCTTGTCTTTCTAAAGCAAGAAGAATGAAGCACAAGCTGATGCCTATTTTGAAATAACTGGAAACCTAGCATATAATCTTCATCTCCATTTTCCTCACCCGCAACATTCACTCTAACACCAGCCCTTGCAGATTCCACTTCTTTAATCTTCCTGAACTCCTCCCACTTCTCTCCAGCCTCCTTGCCAATGTCCACAGCCAGGCTGCCATCAGTCTTCAGATGGGGAGCTTCTATTGACTGGAAAATTGTCTCCTCCTCACTGCTGCTCCTCTCAGACCCTCTCACCAGGTAACCTTAAAAGTAATTTCTCCAAAGTGAGAATCTGTTCACATTGGCATCCCAGCTTAAAAACCTTTGCTCCTTGTCCTTCAGATAAAGTCCAGTAGCCTTAACATGCCTTTCTTGATCATACCCTACCATTCTTTCCGGCACTCTCTCTCACCACTCACTCATGTACATTGAAACAAATATAAATACTTTCATTCCTTTAGATAGAGCATATTTTTCTGCTCTTCTGGCTGTTAAATTTGTTCTCCAGGCTAACCACACCCTCCCACTCTCTGCATAGGTAATTCCTCCCCAGTTTTTCAGGCATCAGTGCACTCAACACTTCATCTGAGGGAATTTTCTGGACTGCCTAGTGAGGTGTATGCTATGCCAACTTTTCTGTAATACCATGTATTTTCCTCACACTTTATAATTACTTTTTTATTGCCAATCTTTTGCATAGGAAAAAACTATTCTGTCTTGTTTGCCTAGTCAAGTGCCTAATATTGAGTATGTTGACTGAATATCCATTAGATGAATGCATTGAAGAAACAAGTAGCAGAAGTTTTGATATACTAATTATGGCCTTGTAGTTGTTATTAACAATATTCAATTTGAAGACTATTATAACTTACCTATTTCTTCTAATTGTGTTTCAATTCCATGGTTAAACTACCAGAAAACATCTTTAGTTTTCAGTCAAGAAGAAACAAAGATTTTTTAACTTATTTTTTGAGTTAACTTTGGATTAAGTAATCGTTTAGGCATCTGGCAGCTCTATTACAGACTGTGTCAAAGAACAGACTGTAAAACTGGAGAATCCATAAGGAGTCCAGTTGTGTGGAAGTAACACCATTGACCAGACAATAAGATAAACCAGGAATGAGTTTAATATAAACTGCTTTATTAACCAGAAATGTAAAAAGTGACTTAAAATGATCAAGAGTCAGCACAATGCTCAAGCCTTTTCTCCAGCAATCCTTCCCTCTGGGATGTAGCCTGAGGTAATTATTCAATAGTGAGAAATAAAGCAATATTTCCTGTTCAGTGCAGCATTAGCTTTAAATATAAGGAAGTATTTTATCAGTTTCATTATTCACCATGAGTGAAGGACTTTTAATATGAATCGACTGACAAAGTAAGAAATTTAGGTAAATGGAAATTATGACTGAAATCAATAAATTATAATACAGTAAGCATTAAAATAAGAATGCTTCTTAAAATGACATCTGCAAACCTTTTATTTGAGCAGCACTCATTCATTAAATGTGCTAATTCCTGGACCCCAATCTACAACTACTGAAGCAAAATCTCTAGAGATGAAAGGTCTGGAAATGTGTTTTTCTTAATGTGTAACACATTTTTCTTAACATGTAATTTTCATGAAAAAAAATCTTGAAACAACTATTTTAGAATAATATGAGCAAAAAATAATGTAAAAACTCTATCAAGTAAAATAAAGACATTTTGTTCTGGTCTTCACAGATATAAGAATGAAATTAACAGTCCTTATGCCTTTTGAAACTGATCTGGAGCAAACCTAGACCAAAATATCCTGAAATTTGAACCAGGAAACATGAACTCTAATCGACAAGAAAACTCTCACCTTTAAATGTGATCTCAAAGTGTTTTCTTAATCTCTGAGCCCCAAGAGCCACAAGTGCAAAAGAGAAGAAATAAACTCACCTCACTTGTCATGAGATGATGTATAAGAGAGTTATAGATCATGGTAGATGGAAGAACCACAGGCTCTGGGGTCAGACCTACCTGTGCCTGAGTATTAGGTCTGTCATTTAATAGTTATATGACCTTGGGCAAATTACTCATTATTTTCTCAGTCTATTTATTTATCTGTAGGGTAGATTCAATAATATCTACTTTGCAAACCTATCTGAATAATTATATGAGATGATGTGAGTAAAGCTGCTTGGTAAATGTTAGTTATCATCTCTTTGAAAACAGAAGGATCTTCTTTATCCTCAGCCTTGCCACTATCCACATAGGACTCAAGTGTAGGAAATTAGAGGCTCATATTTTGTTTACACTATAGACCCAAGGTTACCCAATTACATAATATTGAACATTTATTCGTGATGTATCCAATTTTAAAATCTGTAAGAAAAATAATCTCTATGTTATTTATGATGCCTACTTATTTTCAAATTCTTACAGTGCTTCATTTTTTGAAAAGCCTGACTCATGTTGTTCTTTACAAAATGTCATGAAAAAACACACCTTTCACAGGATTTTTCTTAAGCCAAACTTCCTTAAACTAATCTACGTAGAGGGAAGTTGTTCTTTAGTAAATTAGATGATAAAGAGCAAATGTACAGCACCTGTGGATATACCTTCCGAAGAATAATTGTGAGCCCTAATTGCTCAAAATCGGAGCAACAGAGAGATGGCTATAATATCACCTAGTTATACTTACCTTCCTTTAAGCAAACGTTCTTGGTTTTTCAACTGTTCAGATGAACCTCAAGTAAAACCCAAACCACGCAATTAATAAGACATTCATTGCAAAGCTCTTCTGTAGACTGGCACTTATCCCCACCATTCTTAAGCGAACCATACAAGAAAAAGCCTTACCTGCTCAAGGTGATCACTGGGAACCTACAAAGAGTTGAAGGACCATCTTAGGTTTGGAGGAACTCTTAAATGTTACTAGAAAGTGAGAATGTCCAGAGAGGGACAAAATTTGCCCAAGATCAAACTAATCTTTTCAATAATGTACAGCTTTGAACATGTGTATTCCATTTCTTCAATTTATTAAGTTAACACATACTTATTCATTGCCCACATGTCGATCATTAAGAAACACAGTTCCTGTTGTAGAATTTACATTCTAGTGAACTCTGTTTTCATGCATTGATGACTGCTTTGAAGGAAATATATATGAGGGTACTTCAAAAAAGTTTGTGGAAAAATAGAATTAAAAGATAATGTGAATCTTTCCATGAGCTGGTTGAAGTACCTCATAGGTTATCATCATAGAGAGTAAAAAGGACAGGTAGGGTAATAACTCAGAATGGCTGGTCAGGAAAAGTCTCTTGGAATGAATGCGCTTGAGCTAAACCCAAAGTTTGAGAAAGGCCTAGCTATGTAAGGATCTAAGGGAAAGAGCATCCCAGGTAGAAGTGAACTCAAGTGCAAAGGGCCTGAGGCAAGAACTGAATGGGGACCAATGTAGAGGGGGAGGCAGATAACAGATGAGTTCAGAAAAATATCACCGTTAAAAAAAATAACAAACTCTCATTCACTGCTGGTAGGATTGCAAAATGGTACGGCCACTTCGGGTGACAGTTTGACAGTTTCTTAAAAAATTAAACATACTCTTACATGTGATTCGGCAATTACACTCCTTAGTATTTACTAAAAAGTTAAAAACTTATGTCTGCACAAAAACCTGCACACAAATGTTTATAGCTTCTTTATTTATAATTACCAAAACTTGGATGCTACCAAGATGTCCTTCAATAGGTGAATGGATAAATAATCGGTAGTGAATGGAATGCTCCTTAGTATTTACTAAAAAGTTAAAAACTTATGTCTGCACAAAAACCTGCACACAAATGTGTATAGCTTCTTTATTTATAATTACCAAAACTTGGATGCTACCAAGATGTCCTTCAATAGGTGAATGGATAAATAATCGGTAGTGAATGGAATGCTACTCAGGACCAAAAATAAATAACCTATTAACCATGAGAAGACAGGGGGAAAATTAAATACATATGTAAGAGAAAGAAAGCAATCTAAAAATGCAGATACTGTGTGATTCACACTATATGACATTCTGGAAAAGGCAAAACTATAGAGACAGTAAAAATATCAGTGGTTTCCAGGGGTTAAGGGGGAGAGAGAGGTAAATGGGCAGAGCACAGAGGATTTTTAGGGCAGTGAAACTCTTCTGCATGATGCAAAAATGGTGGATATATGTCATTCTACATTTGTCAAAACCCATAGAATGTACAACACCAAGACTGAAACCTAATGTAAACTATAAATTTTGGGCAGTAATGATTTGTCAATGTTAATTCATCAGTTGTAACAAATATACCACTCTGGTGCAAGATGTTGATAGTAGAAGAGGCTGTGTGTGTGTGTGTGTGTGTGTGTGTGGTGGGGACTTGGGGGTCAGTAGATACATGGGAATTGATTGCACTTTCCATTCAATTTTGTTGTGACCATAAAACTGCTCTAAGAATGAAGGCTATTAAAACTGAAATATATATATATCATCTGATTGATAAAGATGGAATTATTAATCCCCCTTGGCGTGATGTGATCTGCTTAAATCACACTTAGAAAGCAGGTGGCATAGCTGGAATTAAGGCTAAAGACCTCTAACTTCTGATCTACTTCTCTCTTTTAATTCATTAATTTATTAAAATTAATTTATTTTTCATTAATTTTTTTTTAGTGCAACACTGTTGATTGTATATTTCTGTGGGGTACAGAGTTGAGTATCATTACTTGTGTGCAATATGTGATATTCAAATCAGGATAATTAGTATATTCTTCATTACACAATGTAATCAGTTTTCCATCCCTTTACCAATTCCTCCCTTTCCCCACCCACCCTTTTCCTCCCCCTTTCCCACCTCTGGTAACCTCTGTTCTGTTCTCTCCTTTTGGAAGTTCAACATATTATTGTGATTGTTTTATCTTTCTTTTTTATTTTATATTTTTAGCCCACTTATAAGTGAGAATATTTCTCTCTCTGTGCCTGGCTTATTTCACTTAACATGGTTTTCACTAAGTTCATTCATGTTGCTGCAAATGGCAGAATTTCATTTTTTATTATGGCAGAGTAGTATTCCATTGTATAAATATACTACATTTTCCTTATCCAGTCATCTGATGATAGACATTTGGGTTGGTTCCATCTCTTGGCTGCAACAAACATAGGAATACCAATATCCCTTAGACATGATGATGTCCATTCTTTGGTTGTATACTCAGCAGTGTATTGCTGGATTGTATGGCCAGTTCTATCTGTACTTCTTTGAGGAACCTCCATAGCATTTTCCACAAAAGCTGCACCAATTTACTGTCCCACTGGTTCTCTGCATCCTCGTCAGCATTTGTTATTCTCTGTCTTTCAATAACAGCCAGTCTATCTGGGGTGAGATGCTATCTCAAAGTGGTTTTGATTTGCATTTCCCTGACAATTAATGATGTTGAGCATTTTTTCATGTGTCTGTTAGCCACTCATCTATCTTCCTTTGGGAAAAGCCTATTCAGCTCTTTGCCCATTGTTTGATTGGGTTATTTGTGTTTTTACTGTTAAGTTGTTTGATTTCCTTGTATATTCTGGATATTAATCTTTCATCAGATGCATAGTTTGTAAATATTTTCTCCCACTCTGTAGGTTGTCTTTTTGCTCTGTTGTTTCTTTTGCTGTGCAGAAGCTTTTTAGTTAGATGCAATCCCTTTTGTTTACTTTTCCTTTTGTTGCCTGTGCTTTGGAGGGTCATATTCATAAAGTCTTTGCACAGTCCTACTTCCTCAAGTGTTTCTTCTGTTTTCTTTTAGGAGTTGTATAGTTTCAGGTCTTATATTAGAGTCTTTAATCCATTTTGAGTTGAGGTGAGAGGTACAGGTCTAGTATCATTCTTCCACATGTGGATATCCATTTATCCCAGCATCACTTACCGAAGTGGCAGTCTTTTCCCCAAAGTATTTTCTTGGTGCCTTTGTCAAATATCAGTTGGCTGTAGGTATATACTTTGATTTCTGGTTTCTCTATTCTATTGCATTAGTCCATGTGTCTGTTTGAAGTACTCTTTCTACACACACACAAAAAAAATCCATGTCAGAAAACGTAATAGATGTCCTATTCTAGCTAGAGGAAGATCCTAATTCTGAGTTCATCTAATCAAAAAGCCATGAGTAGTAATAGATTACTAACTTAGAACTTTTGTTGTTACAGAAACATGGGAAACGAGGGAACCAAGAGTTAATATTTTAAAAAGGGGGTTTGGGGAAAGGGATTATTGCAGAGACATAAACTCCTGTCTTATTTTTCTTCTATCAAAGAAAAAAAGTCTACATTTCCCATTCTGCTTTGTAGTTTAGTGGGACCATGTGACCAACTACCAGACAATGGAATGTGGAAGGAAGTAAGCTATGCAACTTACAGACCATGGTTCTTAATACCTCTTTTGTGAATCTCCAGGCCCTTTCTCTTCTTCTGCCTATTTCAGAATAGACTTATAACATGAGATGTTTTGAACTATAAGTTAGCATCTTCCTTAATTTTGCAGGTAAGATCAAAAGCTGTCATTATATATAATCAATATTTAATCCAGTAGAAGACTCTGAACCTCTAATGGATTAGCAAAGCCACTAGATGGAAGACACCCGAGACTCTAAATCACTATGAGAAAATTAACTCACCCAACCCCTCATTGGACTTGACATAAATGAATATTAAATCTTAATGTGTTATAACATGGAGATCTGGGGTTTCATTACAGCAGTTAGCCTATCACAAAGGGATTGTAGGGTAACTATACATGTTGCTAATTTCAAGTTCAAAGACATTGATTTTGGTTCTCTGCTGGATAGTTAACTAGGGGTTTCATTACAGCAGTTAGCCTATCACAAAGGGATTGTAGGGTAACTATACATGTTGCTGATTTCAAGTTCAAAGACATTGATTTTGGTTCTCTGCTGGATAGTTAACTTTCTTTTTTATTTTCTACTCAAATTCTTAGAATAGCTAAAATGATACAGAGATTTCTTTACATAGATTATGATTTAGTGCTTACTACTGTGTTTTCACATAAATACTTATCACATAAAACTGAATTAAATGATGTTTGTTGAATTAAATATGTAAGAAATTTTCCCGAGTTCTAGAGGATCATGTGGAAAGTAAAAATATAGACCTGGGATTTAGTTTCAGCATACCCTGTTTGACTTTGAATGTATTAGTAACTTTACGGGGTGGGGTTGGACTGATGCCTCTATGAAGACACCTCTAGCTCTAAAACAAATATATGATGAAAATCCAAGCATTTTTTTTTCTGCTCTGAAAATCTTCATTTCCTTCAGTTTGCCGACACTTCTAAAAATATCTTGCGTTTAAATTTTAAAACATTCTAAGCACCTGTTATTCCCATCCTGTGTGTAAACCAAATCATATGCTATGGATATTATTTTGCCTCTTCAGGTCACGGTTACTTCATTATCACGGTGAATGCAAAAGGTTCTGACTTTCTCTCAGTATCTTCTCCTGAGATTTTTGTTTCGCAGAAGGTATTTTTTAGAATAAATCCCTTAACATCTGCCTAAAATTAGTAGATGTGATCATTAGCAGTCATTATATCTAATCAACATCTCATCCTCATTAAAATAATACATTAATGAGATGAAATGGGAGTAAAAATCCAACAATGTTACATATTCATTTTCTTTGAACAAACTTTCAGCAGCAGAAAATTTTCAGCCTTTGAAACATGGCTCTAAAAAAATGTGATCTTTCAATTTTAAACCCTGTCTTGAGCTTTTTATTATTAGCTTTTACCTTCGATAACAAATGGGTGTACTGACTTCCGACTAAAGCACAATTACACAGTGTTCACCCAACTATTAACGTGTGGAATTAAACAGCATTAATCTGCATGTTCTAGGTCCAGAAAATTAATATTCTCTGAAGAATAAAGTTTAATTATTGTAGCCTCAAAAACAGCACTTATACATTATTCTTGGTGACTTTCATATGTGAAAATTAGCTAATTCATTGCTGTTCAATCAATATTTTTACGGTGCAATTTACTCCAGTATCTTGGATCTATGTGTTGCTTGGTTTGTGTAATGTTTCCTTATTTATGCATAGAAACTCTCAATATCTAACCTACTTCAATATTCTGAAATTTTCAGTAGATACTGAGACTGTCTTACTGATGTTTATAGAGTTTATTTAAGTTGTCCCTTATCAATGACCTAGTTAGAATGACCCAATAACATAAATATCTGCAGAAATCCTCACTTCTCCCATTTTTTCCCATTACTACATAACATCTGACTTGCAGGCTAAAGAAAGATATAGCTCTTTCTCATCACTGCTGCATGTGTGTGTCCCTTTTCCCAGTTCTCCTTTCTCAAGATCTTTCTTCAAGCTTCCTTCAGCACAATCCTCTTCCTACTTACACCTTCTTTCACAGACTCTCTATATTTTATATTTTCCTGTAAGTTCCCCCACAAATGCTTCTGCCTTTCATCTTTTAAAGGAGAAAGTAATCATCCATTGTATTTTCTACTTATAGAGAAGTTAAAAAAAATCAGCCCTCTATGAGATTGGAATACGAAGATTCTGCTACACACTATCTACTAAAAAATCTGTTAATTACAAGGGCAAGTAGTCTTAATTTTTGACCATATGCAATAAAAAGTGCTTTCTTTGCCTAGACCATCATATAACTAAAATTTTCATTGAAATTTAATGATTTTAGTGCCATTAAATTATTGTTTTAAACATTTGGTGGAAAACTTTTCTGAAATGAACTTTGTAAACCCTGATATTGCTATGGAGAAAAGCCTGATATAGTACCTATAAAATAACAGGGCTTGGAATTGAATATGTTATGAACATAGACTAACATACAATTTCCTAAACATGCTAAGCATCAGTCTTCTAATCAATTAAATAAGAAAATTGGAGAAAAATTTCTAAAGCATATTAAAACTTTCAATTCACAAATACTGACCATGACTTTAAATTTCATCAATGTTACAGAGGCATTATAAACACAAATTGCTGAAATTATAGTTGCTGCATGTTCAACATATACTACATGTGAGAGCCTGCACAAATTCTATACTCAACAATCCTGTGAGATAGCATCATTTTTCTTGATTGTAAGTCAAACAGATCTTTTGTTCTCTGTGCTTCACTACCTCTGACTTTAATTGGATTTCCAAAACATTGCCTCTGCCTTGGTATCACCCTGGTTTTAACACTGGGTGGGTGGACGAAGAATCTGGTCCCTGTGGCCAGAAGTAACCAATCTTATCAGAATTATATTGAAAGTAAGAAGAAATAAGCTGTGAATGTAGGAAATGAGTATATGAATTTTAGGACCTCTGTAACCCATTTGGAGTTGGTTTTGAAATAGTTATTTGATAACAAGGTAGAGCCCATTAGCTTTTTCTTCTTAAAAGTCACCCCAAGGGCCGGCCCGGTGGCGCACTGCTACAGTGCACCACTTGGGAACGCGGTGGCGCTCCCGCCGAGGGTTCGGATCCCACATACAGACCGGTTCCCGCTCACTGGCTGAGCGAGGTGTGGGAGCAACACCGAGGGTTGCGATCCCGTTGCCGGTCCCGGTCTGGTATGGGCGCAACACTGAGGGTTGCGATCCATTGCCGGACACGAAAAAAGACAAAAAAAGGAAAAAAAAAAAAAAGTCACCCCAAAACTTAGTGGCCAAAGCAACAACGAATTATTACTTCTCACAAATTTTAGAATTGGGTGAAAAGTTCTTATGATCTAGACAGGTTCAGTTGGAGGTGTATAGCCCTGGATGACTTTATTAACATGTCTGCAGCCTCCTCTATTAAACCTTGGGTGGCTGGTGTTACTGAGGTTTCTTTCTCCACATAGTCTTTTATCCTATAGCTTAAGGTTCTCCACAGGGTGATAGAATGGTTGTAAGAAATAAAAGACTGTATGTCTTAATGCATAAAATACTTTTTAGGCTTCTGGCTATTTCACATTTGCTAAGGATCCATTGTCCAAAGCAAGCCACATGATCAAGACTAGATTCAATGAGTGTATAAAGTGATTCCACCTTTTGATAGAAAGAACTGCAAAGAATTTGTAGGCACTAAAAAAATCCAACCCAAAACAACATCAAATGACCCAAATCATTCAATTTTCCTCATGCCTGCAAAATATGCTTACTCCCATTACAGAACTTCAAACAGTCTTTTACCATTATTGCTTCCGGATTAAAATCCAGGGCCTAATCCTACAAACTAAGTCCAAATATAGATAAGACTCCATCATTGCTGCTCTGGGGGTATAGTTCCACTGATCCAGAGACTTTGAACTAGGAAAGATGAGTTACGTGATACACATAACAACTAGCATACTATGGTGAGACAGTGGCAGATACAGCCATTTAAAAGGAGAGGAATAACAGGCATGTAGCAATCACCAGCCCATAGAACTTCTGAAATTCACTGTTCCCGCTCACTGGCTGAGCGAGGTGTGGGAGCAACACCGAGGGTTGCGATCCCGTTGCCGGTCCCGGTCTGGTATGGGCGCAACACTGAGGGTTGCGATCCATTGCCGGACACGAAAAAAGACAAAAAAAGGAAAAAAAAAAAAAAGTCACCCCAAAACTTAGTGGCCAAAGCAACAATGAATTATTACTTCTCACAAATTTTAGAATTGGGTGAAAAGTTCTTATGATCTAGACAGGTTCAGTTGGAGGTGTATAGCCCTGGATGACTTTATTAACATGTCTGCAGCCTCCTCTATTAAACCTTGGGTGGCTGGTGTTACTGAGGTTTCTTTCTCCACATAGTCTTTTATCCTATAGCTTAAGGTTCTCCACAGGGTGATAGAATGGTTGTAAGAAATAAAAGACTGTATGTCTTAATGCATAAAATACTTTTTAGGCTTCTGGCTATTTCACATTTGCTAAGGATCCATTGTCCAAAGCAAGCCACATGATCAAGACTAGATTCAATGAGTGTATAAAGTGATTCCACCTTTTGATAGAAAGAACTGCAAAGAATTTGTAGGCACTAAAAAAATCCAACCCAAAACAACATCAAATGACCCAAATCATTCAATTTTCCTCATGCCTGCAAAATATGCTTACTCCCATTACAGAACTTCAAACAGTCTTTTACCATTATTGCTTCCGGATTAAAATCCAGGGCCTAATCCTACAAACTAAGTCCAAATATAGATAAGACTCCATCATTGCTGCTCTGGGGGTATAGTTCCACTGATCCAGAGACTTTGAACTAGGAAAGATGAGTTACGTGATACACATAACAACTAGCATACTATGGTGAGACAGTGGCAGATACAGCCATTTAAAAGGAGAGGAATAACAGGCATGTAGCAATCACCAGCCCATAGAACTTCTGAAATTCACTTGGGCACACATTTCCAGATCACGCTGCTCTGTGGGTGGGGAGTAGTACTTGATAAGGGCCCAGTTATGCTCCCTTGCAATGTCACCCTAGCCCATTGGTTTCCAAAGGTTTCAGTTAAACCCTGTAACATATTTTTCCTTTACCATAAGAGATGCCCTCTGCTTGCTGCTAAGTAGCTTTCTCAACCTGCTTTATTCCATTGGAAATTGAGAGGAAATCCAGAGGGCTTTTTAAAATTTGAGCTATCTCATCCCTTTTAATCCAAGCCAATACAATCCCCTTAAAACTTTGTGGGGTATCTATCTATTAAATTCTATTCCACTCCAATAAAAAAAAAATCCAAACCCAAAGTACTTTATAACTCTCTAGACTTATAGTTATTTTGGCAACTAGGTTTAAAATCTTTAGAAGCCCTCGGTTTCACTTAGAGGATTGCCTGATCATCATCTTAAAAATCTCAAAGAGTCTTATAGTCACCCTTATTTGATTTCCAATGTGAGATTATATCGCATGCCAAAGAATAAAGAAACAGTAGAAGGCACAAAAGAAGCAAGAGTGAGCATTTATCTGATGGGCTTAGATATAAGAGAAGCTGAGATATTATGGTTACCGGGAAAAGCAGTGAATCTAGTACTCAGATATCCTCTAAGAAGTAGGATTAATTAGGCAGATGTAAAATATGTAAAATTATGCAAATAATTTCCTTTGTCTAAAGACAATCATTTTGTATGTATTAATCTTAAGGAAGACTTGGTTTGTGTTAGATAACTTGTAGAAATGACTAAGTTAGTCATTCATAAGAAATTATCTTGGCAAAGATTAATAAGTATTTTACATCTCAAACAACTCCTTTAAATACAAAAGACTAAGAGAACGCTATATTTTGTGAATTGAGGACACTGGAAAGACAAGGTTGTACTTACCTCCTTTACACACACCTTAATACATGTTTGTATATTCTCATTAAATATTCGATTCCTTTACTGAGGGCCTAAGCCTCCTATTTAAATTCAAGTAACACATCTTAAAATGTAATATACAAAGACAAAATCGCCTAACAGCACATTTCTCATAACATATCCCCATCATTAAGTGACCCATGACTATACTGGGATGAGTGGTTTCTGTGGATTAGATGTCCCCCCCAAAACTCATTGAGACTTAATCCTCACTATGACACTGTGAAGAAGGTGGGAAATCTTATAATGGTAATTAAAGGTGGGGCTTTGAAGAGGTGATTGGATTGTGAGGACCATGCCTAGTGAATGGATTGATCCATTCTCTGAGAAATAAG
This sequence comes from Galeopterus variegatus, assembly GCF_000696425.1. Taxonomy (NCBI): domain Eukaryota; kingdom Metazoa; phylum Chordata; class Mammalia; order Dermoptera; family Cynocephalidae; genus Galeopterus; species Galeopterus variegatus. The sequence continues at coordinate 45,518 of NW_007735714.1, read as the reverse complement.
TTGATGGTTTAATGGTGGTCATGGACCTGGTTCTGAATGCTTTAAAAGGAGAGCCAGTGAGAAGGTTAGTCTTTCTCTCTGCTCAAGCCATCAATTATGTGACACCCTCCATTGCTGTGTAGAGTCATTCCCAAGAGCAAGACCCTCATCATAAGTGTTCACTAGACTTTGGACTTCCCAGCCTCCAAAACTGTAAGCAATAAATATAGGTTCTTTATAAATTACCCAGTTTCAGGTATTTCTGTTGTAACTAAAGGAAATAGACTAGTACAGTGGTAATTTGATAAGCAGGGAGCCACATTTCTTTATAATTATTTATAAAATGTAATTTGATCCTTGTGTCCCAAATTATGATCACCTGGCTGCTTGAAAGAAAAACAGACGCTCAGGCCCAAACCTGGACCTATTGAATCAGATTCTACATTTTAACAACATGTCCAGGGGTTTTAGAAATATGAAAATTTAAGAGGTACTGTCCTTGATACTGAAAACAGTGATATGAGATAACTAATATGTAATACCTGCTACAAAGGAATTCACTGTTCAGAGGAGATAATACACAATAGTTATCCTATTGTTTGATTTGTGAAGGATCAATATTAGTTTCTTTCTTGAACCCAAATGTTGACCTACTATCTAAAATGTCATTCATGCTCCCATAATGCTTATTACTCAGTGGCCGAGAAAGAATGATTAGGAAGAATATAGATGCAGATATGTGGATAAGACAGAGAGATAAAAGGCATCCAGCTAATTCCATTAACAATTTAAGAGGGAAGTTTAATATTTGTGGGTATATTTACAGGTGAAAATTCCTTACAAACCAAGTATGTAAGTTTACTGAACTGCTTCAACTGACTAGGAGGTGTATGAGAAAAAAAGTGCTTATTTTTGAAATACACTGAGCCTTATTATTATTTCTTATGTGGCAATTTCTGACAGATAAAACACATAGGTGGAGATGAAATGCTAAGTCCTGTAAAAAAAAAGAGACAACATTTCAAGGTCTACTTCACAGAACAAGAAGACAAGGGTTGACCAGAAAAAGATACAGAATGCACTCTCATGGAGACTATATACCTCACCAATAGTTAAGAATTCTTAGCTCTTCAAAGAGAAGAAACTGGGGACTCATATCAGGATCCACTATATATCTCATATTTCATTATATAAATACATGCATAATAAACAAAATTAATAAAGTGTATTTACTTCTTCATAGTGAGGGTTCATTCACTCATTGTATTCAATAGATAAGTAGGTAGGTAGGTAGACAGACAGACAGATAGAGAGACAGACAGACAGACAGGCAGATAGATAGGTAGATAGATGACAGATAGATACAGACAGGCAGACAGACAGAGACACAGATAAATTTTTAGGAAGGACTGATCGCTATGCACTGAATGAGCCCTTCCTGAATATTACAGATAAAATACTAGTGTACAGAGACAGAAGATCAGTTATACAGTCCCTCTTACACATAGAAACTTAACCAGGATTATTTTATATTATACCAGACCTTTCTGAGTTTCTGAGCAATCTCTTTATCTGAACATAGTAGTACTATCATAGCTATTATAATCACAATTTTAAAACAATTTTTTATTATCAATGCTCATGATTCTTAGGTCATGTTTGCCAACGTTGTATATCTCTCTTCCTGAAGTATCTTGTTTTTCTTCTCCCTGTATCTCTCCACATCAGCGAGTGTAGGAAATACGAACATATGCTTGGAGCACATAATTCAGTACACCATCTACCAACACCAATTCTTTAGAGAGGAAAGCTACTGTATCTCTCCACATCAGCGAGTGTAGGAAATACGAACATATGCTTGGAGCACATAATTCAATACACCATCTACCAACACCAATTCTTTAGAGAGGAAAGCTGAATATGTTAAAATTTAGATAGGCCTATTACCCAAGAAGTGTTTTTCTTGCTGAACAAATTCTTTCAAGCACCGGCCCTGGCCATGCACCAGAACCTATTTCCAAGGCTGATACATCTGAGTTTAAAATTTAGTATGTGTATGTCTGTGTGTCTGTGAATGCATTTATGTAAATTAGAGATCCTTTATTTTCCTACTTGTCTTAGCCTGAATTTTAGTATAAAAATATCCTTCTTGACTCTTGTGGAAGATGTCATATTTCTTGTGAGAATGACTGCTCTCCTATTCTTGTAACAGACTCTTAATCTACAAAAATTGTGCATTACTATACCCCATTCAAAAATATATAGGTAATGGAGATCTTTTTTGTCTGCCTTGTATTTCTAGGATTCAGTTCCTCATCTTTGTAATAGAAACTTACAGTATTTATCTCACAGGATTGTTCTGAAAATTAAATAAAATTCCATATATAAAGGGTAGAGCACAATGTTTTTCTCAGACCCTACATGGAAAAATTGTTGGTTCCGTCCACTTCTCCTTCCTTGACCAGGAAAGGAGGCACTTAAGAGGTAGAAGGAAGTTGAAAGAGGTTCTGGAATTTCTTCTGCTGTTGTAGGCATAATGTATCATGGAACTCAGGGGATCTGAGTTCCTTCTTTTCATCTATTTAAAGTAAAGTTTCTAAGTGCCATGCATCACTGTAAGTACTAAAGATACAACAGTCTAAACAAGTGTGAAACAATTCTTTCTCTCTTAGTGTGTGGAGAAGGGCTCCTAAAACCTTCACTATGTTGATCCCATCGGTGTGATGCACATCCTTCGATATGCCCTGCCAGGTAAGCTGAACACCAGTTTCTTGGTAAACTAAACTCTGTCTCACACTTCAGTGTGCTTAGCAGAGACCAGGAAACTGTGATCTGATTTTTGTAAGTCTCTTTCTTTGATATCTGCACACTGCCTAATACAATACACTGTACTAAGAATTACAGCTTTAAAAATAATAATAATAAAAATGTTGAAAGTTAATCCAACAAAATTTGAATTAATCTCAGGTATATAATCATTATATGATTACATGTATGCCCCCTTCCTCAAGAAAAAGTGGTTATCATTCAGCAGATATCTCCAAAATTATTTTCTTCTGATATTTTCTTGCTAGATAATTGAGTTAAAATATCTCTATTAGATAAGGAAATCTTCTGATTTTTGATTTATAGCAGTAAATACAACTATCAGTATAAAGATATATTTCCTCCTATCTAAAATATATATGATTAGGACTTTTGAGGTTTGACATTTAGAACCAATGAGTTATAAATTCTCATTTTGTATGTTAGAGGAAAAAGTTATATATAACACAGGACAAATAATTAAAGATGTGGTACTATCTCTACCTCGAACAATAATATAACTATGATGGATTATATTTGTATTGAAAAGCATATTGCTTTAGTGGGAAGAGATAAGAATTTATTATAATTTTAAGGCTACACCAAATAGGATGTTTTTGGCCAAGACACTATTTACATATTCGCAACTGGAGAAGTGTCAGCTCACACTCACATGTTCTCCAGAGCACTGACCATGAACCTTAAGTGATGCAGGTGATGTCTTGCTTGGAGGTGCCTGGAAGGTTATGCTTCACAACTCTCCTACTCTCCTTAACCCACACCTGTTGATTAATCAACTAGGTACAGAAAACAATAAATAAATAAATATCCCTGTTTTTCTTCTAAAATAGACAGAAAACAAAGACAAAGAAAAAAAAAAACAAACAAAAAATTCTACAGTGCAATTTATTGCACAATTTAGTCCACATTGCTTTGCTTCTTTGCCTTCTCTATCCCATCTCTTTCACTTTTTTAAAGATTTATACTGGGAAAAATCCCCTAATAAGTTACTTGCACAAGAAACCATCTCAGAGTTTCTTCTTCTAAGGATCCCAATCCAGGAGTCTTTGTTCCTAGGAAGCAGATTTTGAGAAAAAGAACATGGAACTGGATCATTCACTGGGTAGATGGCAATTCACTGCATGGATGGTCCATTGTTGGGAGATACAGAGAATATTAGTAAATACTGGCATGTTCTAGAAGTGCCAACATTGAACAACATTGAGATTTTCACCTCAGGTTAACTGGAATAAAATTTTGGTAGAACCAGAATAACATGATCCTGTATAATACATTACATTTTAGAAATTTCCAAACATGGAAAATTCCAATCAACATTTTTTGGGATCTACATCAAATTGTCTTTATGTAACTTCCCAGAACCCCTTCATCAAGATGTCAATATTTTCAGAAACCATACTAACATAAGATAGACTGGTGATGTTTTGAGCTTTATCTGGACAGATTCCCTTCTTATGTCCTAATGTCCACTTATAAGTGAAAACATAAAAGTTTTGTTGAAAAAAATAATTTTGGTAGAAGAGATGCTGTGGTTTATAAAACATAAATGGTATTTAAAGGTGAGGGAAACAGTGTTTATACAGACTGTAGAAGTAGGTTATTGCTGAGAGCCACCGATGCATGATGGAAAGAATATCACAAACAAAAGTGGAATATTTACCAAGTTGATGGAGTTTGGATGTATTATCCTCGCAGAACTCATGTGGAAATTTGATCCCCAATGTGGCAGTGTTGGAAACTGTTTGAGTCATGGGGGCAGATCCCTTGTGAATGGATTAACGCTCTCCCTGAGGGGTGGGAGTAGTGAATGAATTCTCATTCTGTTAGAGCTGGTTGTTTAAAAGACCCTGGCATCTCCCTTCCCCTCCCCCTCTCTCTTGCTTCCTCTCGCCACGTGATCTACTTGTACCCACCAGCTGCCCACCATTTTCTGCCATGAGTAGAAGCAGCCTGAGGCCCACACCAGATGCAGCTGCCCCAGAATAATGAGCCAAATAAACCTCTTTTCTTAATAAATTACCCAATCTCAGGTATTTTGTTATAGCAACACAAAACAGACTAATACACAAGTTTAATCCAAGATCTCAGAGGATAGAGAAAAGAAACATGAAGAATTATTCTGAGGTCTTGAGAACCTAATCAAGGGCCTTCTAACATTTGTATGGCTAGATTTTAAAATTGCTTTGAACCAGTGACTCCCTTGTATTTTCCCTTTTAGCACAAATACTCATAGTGATTATACTGTGTCTACTCTACCATTACATGTCGGGTGCGCATGGGTGAGGGCCAGATAATTTGTCTCTTTAGTTCCACACATCTACAGATTGAGAGGAACTGTATTTGAGAAACTGTGCTTAAGGAACTATATCTGAGAACCTGATCTACACCTGAACCTTTAAGGATTCTGGATTTTGAGCTGCTTGCCCTGTGGAGATTTTCATTACACAAAGGGCCAATACTTGCCAACAACCATATAAGTGACCTTGGGAGTAGAATTTCCCTCCTCTCTTGAGCCTTCAGATAACACCACAGTCCTAGCAAACTGAGAACTTAGCTGCACCTTGTAAGAGACCTTGACACAGAAGCATCAAGTTAAATCATACCTGCATGACCCATTGACAGAAATTGTTAGATAATAAGTGTTTGTTTTTTATGTGACTGCACTCTGGGGTAATTTGTTATAAACAAACATATAAGTTATTACATAATTGCAACTCTAATGGGTAAAACTCAGTTCTGAGCTTGTTGGGATTCTAATTGATATTTTTTATCATTTCTTTCTTTAAAATCTTACCTCCTGAAATTCTCATATCACTCATCTCTCCTAGTCATGGTCTTCATTCTCTCTTGTCCCTTCAATGTTGGTATTTCCATGAACTCTGTCCCTGGCTCACTGTTCCACTCTCCATGCTCTCCTCAGGTTGTCCTGTACATTCTTTACTATCTGCTGAAAGTGAATGCACTAAAATCTCAGCCCTCACCATGATTCTGAGGTTCAGACTCATTTATCCAACTCGCCAATGGAAAAAAAAAAAAAAAAGCAAACAAACTATGCAAATAATTTATAGGCACTAAAAATGACCATATCCAAAACTAAATTTATTATCTTCCTTCAAACCAGCTCCTGGTAATACATTTCTGATCGAAATAAATGCCACACAGTATATTCTACTCTACAAACCTTGATGTTAAAGACTTCTGAAACTTTAAGGTTACTCACTTCTAGTCAAACACCGTATTCTGTTGAGTTTACCTAAAATGTATTTCTCAAGACTATTCTGTTCCACAGAGCTAACATCCTCACAACAGTCATGTCACCTGTGAAGGAGCAGAGTTACCCTAATAGAAAAAGTATACTCCCATTTAGGCATACAGAGTAACTGTGGTCACCTGCCCGATGAGACCAACCTGTTCTTGAAGCCCTTCCATCTTTCTAATTTAATTTTTTTTCTTATAATTTGAAAAGCTTGGTTAAAATATTTTTGTTTGCATAAGTTGTTCTCAAGTCAGAACCAAAAATCACTTCTACTTTTTTTTTTATTCCTCCAAAACACTCAATCTGCCTCCTACAGTAAATCAATCAGCTGTCACCTTTATCTAAGCCACCCATGAAGAAGGCCATCTTAATGACAAAAGTGTATTCATTGTGACATGTTCTCAATGATTTCTCAACAATCAACTTGCAAAATCAATCTAATATGATGTCCAAACATATGCTACATTTGTCTGTGAATGTCTTTTCTTCAGGTACATTTTCTTGTTAACTTTACAACTGTTGAAGGCATTTGTCATATAAATTCTCCAGGTGATTAATTTCATGAAATGTGTCAGGTCGCAATATTCATGTTTCTTCACTAGCACTTCTGGAAATATCTGAATTTTACAAAAAAAAAATTATATTGTTACATTGAAAAATTTTAGGTAAATATATAAATGCATATGGAAACACACATCAAACATTAGTTGGGTTAATGTCATAAATGCTATAAAAAACTAAAAACCTTGTAGCTTCCTGTCAATATGGCAGAAT
>NW_007735714.1:37309-38567 GCF_000696425.1 Galeopterus variegatus | reverse complement strand
AAAAAAAAAATTATATTGTTACATTGAAAAATTTTAGGTAAATATATAAATGCATATGGAAACACACATCAAACATTAGTTGGGTTAATGTCATAAATGCTATAAAAAACTAAAAACCTTGTAGCTTCCTGTCAAGATGGCAGAATACACAGTCTCCAGCATCACTCTCTCCCACAAATCAACAAATTTACAACTATTAAAGAATAAGTATGATTTGTAGCAATGAATATGTTAATAAAAAGTAAAAATAAATAAAAATCTGTGAATAAACTTTATTCTATACTTCTAAACTACACCTCTAAACATTCTAATGCTTCATTCTTTTTCTGCACAGGAAGAAGATACATGTTTAACACATAGCCAGTATCAGAGCTGGGTATAACATTTTTTTTCGATTCACCCCATGCAATTACAGTCTCTTAGCCACCTTCTAGGATTCCATGGTCAATGTCACGCTCACCAGCTGCCTACTCTAATTATGTGACTTGACTCTATCTCCCTGTTTGCTAATTCCACTAGGTTGGAGTAGAACATATTTATTTTATTGGCAATTACCTTATCTTTTTTTTATTTCTTATCTTTTCAAGATTTCTTTTTGCTCTCTCTTTTTCTTTACCACTTGAAGAGGCACTTTCACTTTTTGGAGGGCCAGACTTCTTAGGTGTTTCTCCTAGTAGCATCCCCTATTACAACATAAACTAGTTGAACAGTTATTTTGCCCATAAAGATAGAGTAGGCTAACCCATCCCAGAATAAGGCACACTGCAAGTGCCAAGAGGCATGCCAAAAACAGCACCTCCATGTGGGTGGCCCACCACAGCCATCACAATAACCACAGATGCCACGAATACTGCTAGATACCACAGGCACCACGCAGATGGTCTCCCAGCCACTGGAGTGCATTGACACAAGGAGAGTCACCAGAAGAGATAAAGAAAAGAAGAGCATGTCTCTCTCCACAAAGCCCATTCCAGGGTGATAGAAGCATCTTTTCTATGATAATATTGGGGGACCTGAACACACCTCTCAACATTGGACAGATCATCTAAGCAACAAATCTACAGAGTAACCATTACTCTTTCAGAGGGAGAGAAGAAATCTAGGGTTATCAGAGGTGGGAAGGGGGAGCGAGAAGGGAATAGGGAGAGGTTGGATAAGGGGCATAAAGAATAAGTATGATTGGACAAGGAGCATAAAGATAGTAATATTGATTTGATCAACATATGTCAACGTTGAACCCCCAAAATATGTATAATCA
>NW_007735714.1:35353-36628 GCF_000696425.1 Galeopterus variegatus | reverse complement strand
TTGATCAACATATGTCAACGTTGAACCCCCAAAATATGTATAATCAATTATGATTCAATAATATTTTTTCTTTAAAAAAGAGTAGGCTATGGGAAGGTACCAAAAAATTTCACAATTTCAGAGGCTTATTGAACCATAATATGATCACTCACTCCTGCTACCTATTCAAAATGAGCCATTGTAGTCACTGAAGAACTCCAGTTGACAGAAGCTTAATCTCAACATTTATATTCAACATCACTTTACAAATGTAGGAAAGATATGCCACAAAGCACACACCAACTTGAAGTGTCCACTCTGAAGTGACACATGCTACAGTTGCTTATATTTCTCTGGCTAAAACAAATCACATGGCTGGCCTAATTTAAATGGCTCAGATAAGTGCAACTCTGTGCTCTGGAGTAGGGTGTTTAATTATTTGTGAATGTCTAATGCTATCGCAGTGATTTAAGTGATAGACTCCAAAATCAGATAATGTGGGTTTAAAACCCACCTGCAGTACTTTCTAGCTTTGTTATCTTAAACATACAATCAAAATTATCCATGCCTCAATTTCTTAATTTACAAACAAAAAAAACTAAATAAGAATATTTACCTAAAAGGTAATTGTGAGAAATCAGTGATGTAACACAGTGTCTTGCTTAGAATGTGTTTAATAGATATTGGCTATCCCAGTTAGTAAGTTTCTAAGCTATAGCCACAGAATACTTAATGTGTCTTAAATTGCAGTCTGCCACCATAAGTGAAGAAACAGGTGTTAATTCTAAAATATCTTGTAATATTTCCTAAAGTATGATACACCACTTCTCTGGTAAACTCAGGTATGATAATTTTGTTCCTCAGCAAAAGACTACTACAAAATGAGTTTTAAAAAAATGTATCATACAACTTGGTCATTGCTCTTCTAATTAACCAGAATGATTTTTAAGGAATGTAAATAATATAAGATTTGTTTTTCTCTGAACGCAAACTTGCAATTGCATAAATAATGTATCCTTTATTGTTGGAATTATATTTCTTGTAGAAGAAAATACTAAAAGAACAAAATATTACCATTTTAAACTCATAAACTCCAGTTAATCTTGGCTTTCATCATAACAATTGAATATCGATGCCATTACAGTTTATATTTGATGGGACAGTATAGAAGATAGTACGTTTTCACCCAGAATGGACTAAGATGCTGTCAACGTTATCAACTTGAGACTAAGAACAGGAGGTCTTGACAAGATTCTCTCTAATTAGATGTTGGTCTCTGTTGAGTCTGAGAATGAA
>NW_007735714.1:32723-34305 GCF_000696425.1 Galeopterus variegatus | reverse complement strand
CTAAGTAGACTCATCTTCTACCTTTCCCCAAGTGATCAACAAAAATAATCACATCAGGGTCTGTTTACAACCCTTTATTGCTTCCTGGTTATCTACAAAATAAAGTTCAAACTCTGGACATTAACGTAATATAAAGTCATTTTTTATTTGCCCCTTTCCAAATTTTTCAGTCCCATTTCCTACCACTCTTCACATGAAGCTCCTTGCTCATACAATACATTGTACACTGGCATAGTAATCACTGAGTCTGTCCTCAATAATGCATAAAGGAAGCAAATATCTTAATAAACACAGATGAGGTACAGAGCCTGATCAGCAGATGGATAAGTAGATAGGGAACGCAAAGTCTGAGAAGTTCTGTTTTGTAAGATTTAAAGACTCTTTTGGTGGTAGAACATAAAACAATGTTTCTGGGATAGATGAAAGGCAGAACTCTTGTTATTTACAGCTCCAAATAAAAGAGCTAATAGGCAGAGCCACACAAGGGGTTGTACCTGTGGACAGGTAGCAGCAAGCAGGAGAGGGCAGCGTATGTATAGCAAATGGGGTGGGCTTAGCTAGGGTTCATGGGCTCCCTGTGGATTGGCTAATTTGGATAATTTCCCAGGCTACTGTTCATAGAGACTGTTCTAGGTTTGCCTGGCCCCAGGGCGATTAGGGCTGGTGTATAGTTGACGCCCATTGTATAGTGAAAGACTGGATAAGGGAAGTGATTGGAGTGTGAACTTAATCAGCTCCTCAAGGAGGAGAACTGACCAGCCTCCAGCCAGGGCCTTTCAAAACTAGGTCAGGGTAGCATTTAAAAAAAACTATTAGCCACCCTAACAAAGGATTTCACCCATTTATTAGTGAGGAATGAGTTGAATTAACACTAGAACCATGCTATGTTTATATCATTGTCTACAAAAGATAATATGATGTTCACTTCACCCACATGCTTATAAACCAGGAAATTTGTTATTGCTTGTTTACTCCAACCCCCAACACTCATAAAATTGTTCCTAAAACTGTCATAATTTGTTGCTTTTCATGTGTCTAGTCAAGCTCCATTTCATATTTTTTTTAAGCCTTGAAAAAGAATCTCTTTAGATGTGATTAGTGATATGCATCCAAAAAGGTCAGCCTCTAGGGAAAACTGTAGTTAAAATTTTGTTGCCAGGGTAGCACAACAGTACCCCAATCTTGTTTTGTTACTTATCAAAATAAAATGATAATCTCTAGTAATATCAACATGTAAGGTTTTTGCATGCTCTTTTGCATGTTAATGTTAGTTGTTATTTTAACTGGATATATTATTATATAAATATATATTTTTTCCTTTAATGACTCCTGTGATAAGCAGGTAAAAGGAAGAAATAAGTCCCTGATAAACGTTTTATTGACAAAGCTAGACAGATCATAAACAACTAAGCATTATATATGTTTTAAAGCATAAAGTGTAAAATCAAGAGAGAGAATAATGTCACCTGAATATCTGGATATTTATTTATTTATTTATTTATTATTTTTTTTTTTTTTGGCTTTTGTCCTTTTTTCCGTGTCTGGCAACGGATCGCAACCCTCAGTGTTGCCCCCGTACCGG
>NW_007735714.1:18993-31827 GCF_000696425.1 Galeopterus variegatus | reverse complement strand
ATAGAGAATGTAGAGTTAGTGTTGTCTCTCAAGTTCCAGCCCAAAATAATTGCATCGTTTTGTGAAATCAGAACAGATTTTCACCCTATCTTACCTTTTCTTTTAAATTTTCCCTCTGCCATTTAAAGTGAGTGTAATTCACATTACATTTCAGTTTTTTGTTTGTTTGTTTGTTTTTGGTGCATCATTGCATTGCGAAATTATCCTTTCCTCCTCTCTTGCTGGAAATCCTCATTTTGTGAAACTTATTTCAGAGAATCCTCAGTCTTCTAGAGGAATAGGCAAGGAATGCAGTGACACAAAGACACGCTCAGGATTCTGGATCTGGAAATAATGAAATAAGAGAAAGGTCTTTGGACCATTGTTTGTATAAAGAACTCTAAAGGTAGAATGATATGGAGCAAAGAACAGGTTAAGAATCAGAAGACTCAACTCCGACACTAAATTGCTATGGGGCCTTAAACTACTGGACTTTTCTTGGGCACAATTTACTCAAGTGTAAAATTCAATGCCAGGAATTAAATATTTTAAGATCCCTTCAAACTATAATAGTTAGAAAGCCTGGGAGATGCTTAAGGACTATGTACTGGTGATCTATAGCCAAAATAACTAGGTCCTCAGACTCCTGAGGAACTCTTTCCAGGGTTTTATCCAATTGATGTTAAGGAACAGGGACACTAATAGCCAGATTTAAAGCCAGTCAGTGATTTAAGGTTCCAATTTTGAATTCTTTTTTAACTTAATTTTTTTGGTACTCTGTCTGGTTGTAAATTGTTTTAATCGTTGCCCTCTGGATTGCAATATACATGCGTAACTTTTTACTGTCTGCTTAGAATCAATATTTCCATTTTAAGAGGATTGTGAAAGCCTTACCACTATCCAGGTCTCTTTACCTCTCCCCTTAATGTTATAGTTGTCTTGCAATTTACATTTACATACATAGAATTATTCATCAGACATCTCTATATACACATATATTTACATATATACATAGATATTTGCTCTCAATAGTCATACATATTTTAAAGAAGTTAAGAGGAGAAGGACAATCTATTATATTACCCATATTTCTCTTGCCCTTTGTTCATTCTTGATGTTCTAAGTTTCTTTCTGGTATTGTTTGCCTTCTTTTCAAAGGACTTCCTTTGATAATTCTTTTAGAATGGGAATGCTTGCCAATAAATGCTCTTAGTTTTCTTGAATGTTCTTGTTTCACATTCATTCCTGAAAAATGCTTTTTCTATATATAGAATTCTGGATTGAAATTTCCCTTCTTTCAACATATTGAAAATGTGCCATTTCCTTCTTGCCTCTGTGAATTCTGATTAGAATTTTTAACACATTCTAATTATTGTTCCTCTGTTGGTAACACATCAATTATATCTNATTAGAATTTTTAACACATTCTAATTATTGTTCCTCTGTTGGTAACACATCAATTATATCTGGCTCCTTTTAAAAGGTTTTATATTTCTTTGACTTTCAGAAGTTTGTTGTAAGTTTATGTCTTTTGCAAACTGTGGTAAGATTTTAGACTTATTTGTTTGTTTGTTTGTTTGTTTGTTTGTTTTATTTTTAGCATCACAATCTCTCTCTTTGCTTTCTAGGACTCCAGTGTCAGAATGTTTGACCTTTTAATATGTTCCGCCTTGTCTCTGGGACTCTGTTCATATTTTTAAATAATTTTTTACTCTATGTTTTCAAGATTAGATAGTTTGTGTGGATCTATCTTCAATTCACCAATGCTTTCTGCTTTCCTTTGCCACCTTCATTCCACTACTGAGGCACTGGGTGTGTGCATATACGTGTGTGTACTGTGTTTTGTTTTGTTTTGTTTTGTTCTAAAATTTCCATTTGGTTCTTCTTCATAACTTTTACTTCTTTGCTAGCACTATTTTTCATTTGTTTCAATAGTGATTGTGATTGTTTATTGAAACATTTTTGTAATCACCATTGTAAGTTTTGTCAGATAACTCCAACATTCATGACATGTTGGCATCGATATCTGTTGAATTCCATGGTAATTGAGAGTTTCTTTTTTATTCTATGCTAAGTAATTTTGAATTATATCCTGGATGTTTTGATTATCTTGTCATAATACTGGGTCTTATTTAAGTCCTGTGGAGAATGATATTTTTGTTGAGTAGGCAGTCAACACAGTTAGATTCAGGCAACAAGTTAGATCTCACCTTCTGCAGGCAGTTTACTTTTCAAAGCTTTTGCAAAACTACTTAGATGTATCCTGTGATGTCTGTTAGTTCAGTTCTGAAAGTCATTGGCATGCTGTATAGCATTAGATCCACATATACGCAGCTAGAGGATTATCCCAAGCATTCATAAACATTATAGAATTATTTTCCTAAGTTCTTTCCTCACTGCGTTCTCTCGAATACTTTCTGAGCTCTTTTTTTCACCTTTTATCTAGAATTCCTGGGATTTACTTACTTGGCTCTGCCATGTACGTCCATAGTGGCTCACATGTCCAGGTGAAATGGTAGAATGACAGGAAAAGACAGCAACATCAGTGCAGGCCATTTTCTTGGAACCATAGTTTTGCAAAATTCAGAGCAATGTTTTCCTCAGAGTTTTAGCTACCGCAGTCTCCTCCTAACATCGGTACAACTCCATGGGGTATGAGAGAAGAAAGCAAAGAAAAGAGAGAACACGGTGGGGAGATTCCAAACTCGCTCTGAGCTGCAGGTGTTTCTTTGTTCACTCATTGAACCAGTAATATACCAGGACTGTTGGAATATCCTCTGGGCTCTGGTGTTTACTTCCAGGTTTCTAATGCATTGAGCTCTGGTTAAGAGATATCAAAGGGTAAAAAAAAATAATAATAATAAGGTAAACTCACTGCTGGTTTGGTGATATTATGAATCCACGTCTTTTCCCTCTATCTTCCTACTATTATTTATTTGTCAGAGTTTTCCAGTAGCTGCTCCGTGCACGTTGTCAGGGTTAATAACTGTATTCAGTGGGAAAAACAGGGTAAAGTGTGCTTACAACACCTTATCAGGAATTTAGAACCTAGACCATTTTTATCTTCTTTAATAATGAATATGCTCATATTTAGATTGATCATTTTATTATTTGTTGTCTACTTTTCTAGTCGGTTTTTTATTACTCCGATTTCCCTTTCTTGCCTTCTTTTGGACTATTTGAATGCATTTTAATATTCCATTTTTATTTATTTATTGTCTTTTGAACTATATCTTTTTGTATTATTTATAGTGGTCGTTCCAGGGATTAAGATATGCATATCTAATAGTTCACAGTCTATTTAGAGTTAACATTTTATCACTCTAAGTATAATAGAGAAGCCTTACAAACATACAAGTTTGTGTTCCTTCCCGCTTTGTGTCATAGTTGCTATATATTACATCTACATATATTAAAAGCCCCAGAAGATACTGTTATATTTTTTTCTTTAAACAGTCACACATTTTTAAAAACATAAAACATAAAAGGAGAAAAATAGTCTATTGTATTTACTTAGATATTTACTATTTGTTGTTCTTCCTTTATTTCTGCAATTCCAAGCTTCTAATATCATTTTTCTTCAGCCTGGAGAACATAGTTTATGTTTTTATTTCTTTTGCACTAGTTGGTAATAAACTGTATTAGTTTTCTTCATCGTCCAAGAATGTCTTTATTTCTCTACCATTCCTGAAGAATATTTTGACGGGATAAAGAAGTACAGTTTGACAGTTCTTTTGGAGAGGCACTTTAAAGATACTGTTCCAATGTCTTATGAAAATTATGGTTTCTTTTGATAAATCTACAGTTATTCAAGTTGTTTCCCTATAAGTAAATGGGTCACTTTTCTCTGGTTGCTCCTATTATTTCTTTTCCTTTCTTTGGTTTTCAGCAATTTAATTATGGTTTGTATTGGCACAGTTTTCCTTGAGTTTACCTATTTTGGTTTTGCTGAACTTTTTAAATCTGTAAAAATATGGCACATTTTAATCATTTTTATTTTCTTTTTTTTCCCTTATTTTTTGAAACATAATTGATTGTACATATCTGTTAGGTACAATTTGAANCATTGTAAGTTTTGTCAGATAACTCCAACATTCATGACATGTTGGCATCGATATCTGTTGATTTCCATGGTAATTGAGAGTTTCTTTTTTCTTCTATGCTAAGTAATTTTGGATTATATCCTGGATGTTTTGATTATCTTGTCATAATACTGGGTCTTATTTAAGTCCTGTGGAGAATGATATTTTTGTTGAGTAGGTAGTCAACACGGTTAGATTCAGGCAACAAGTTAGATCTCACCTTCTGCAGGCAGTTTACTTTTCAAAGCTTTTGCAAAACTACTTAGATGTATCCTGTGATGTCTGTTAGTTCAGTTCTGAAAGTCATTGGCATGCTGTATAGCATTAGATCCACATATACGCAGCTAGAGGATTATCCCAAGCATTCATAAACATAATAGAATTATTTTCCTAAGTTCTTTCCTCACTGCGTTCTCTCGAATACTTTCTGAGCTCTTTTTTTCACCTTTTATCTAGAATTCCTGGGATTTACTTACTTGGCTCTGCCATGTACGTCCATAGTGGCTCACATGTCCAGGTGAAATGGTAGAATGACAGGAAAAGACAGCAACATCAGTGCAGGCCATTTTCTTGGAACCATAGTTTTGCAAAATTCAGAGCAATGTTTTCCTCAGAGTTTTAGCTACCGCAGTCTCCTCCTAACATCGGTACAACTCCATGGGGTATGAGAGAAGAAAGCAAAGAAAAGAGAGAACACGGTGGGGAGATTCCAAACTCGCTCTGAGCTGCAGGTGTTTCTTTGTTCACTCATTGAACCAGTAATATACCAGGACTGTTGGAATATCCTCTGGGCTCTGGTGTTTACTTCCAGGTTTCTAATGCATTGAGCTCTGGTTAAGAGATATCAAAGGGTAAAAAAAAATAATAATAATAAGGTAAACTCACTGCTGGTTTGGTGATATTATGAATCCACGTCTTTTCCCTCTATCTTCCTACTATTATTTATTTGTCAGAGTTTTCCAGTAGCTGCTCCGTGCACGTTGTCAGGGTTAATAACTGTATTCAGTGGGAAAAACAGGGTAAAGTGTGCTTACAACACCTTATCAGGAATTTAGAACCTAGACCATTTTTATCTTCTTTAATAATGAATATGCTCATATTTAGATTGATCATTTTATTATTTGTTGTCTACTTTTCTAGTCGGTTTTTTATTACTCCGATTTCCCTTTCTTGCCTTCTTTTGGACTATTTGAATGCATTTTAATATTCCATTTTTATTTATTTATTGTCTTTTGAACTATATCTTTTTGTATTATTTATAGTGGTCGTTCCAGGGATTAAGATATGCATATCTAATAGTTCACAGTCTATTTAGAGTTAACATTTTATCACTCTAAGTATAATAGAGAAGCCTTACAAACATACAAGTTTGTGTTCCTTCCCGCTTTGTGTCATAGTTGCTATATATTACATCTACATATATTAAAAGCCCCAGAAGATACTGTTATATTTTTTTCTTTAAACAGTCACACATTTTTAAAAACATAAAACATAAAAGGAGAAAAATAGTCTATTGTATTTACTTAGATATTTACTATTTGTTGTTCTTCCTTTATTTCTGCAATTCCAAGCTTCTAATATCATTTTTCTTCAGCCTGGAGAACATAGTTTATGTTTTTATTTCTTTTGCACTAGTTGGTAATAAACTGTATTAGTTTTCTTCATCGTCCAAGAATGTCTTTATTTCTCTACCATTCCTGAAGAATATTTTGACGGGATAAAGAAGTACAGTTTGACAGTTCTTTTGGAGAGGCACTTTAAAGATACTGTTCCAATGTCTTATGAAAATTATGGTTTCTTTTGATAAATCTACAGTTATTCAAGTTGTTTCCCTATAAGTAAATGGGTCACTTTTCTCTGGTTGCTCCTATTATTTCTTTTCCTTTCTTTGGTTTTCAGCAATTTAATTATGGTTTGTATTGGCACAGTTTTCCTGGAGTTTACCTATTTTGGTTTTGCTGAACTTTTTAAATCTGTAAAAATATGGCACATTTTAATCATTTTTATTTTCTTTTCTTTTCCTTTCTTTGGTTTTCAGCAATTTAATTATGGTTTGTATTGGCACAGTTTTCCTTGAGTTTACCTATTTTGGTTTTGCTGAACTTTTTAAATCTGTAAAAATATGGCACATTTTAATCATTTTTATTTTCTTTTTTTTCCCTTATTTTTTGAAACATAATTGATTGTACATATCTGTTAGGTACAATTTGAATATCATTCCGTGTGCAATACATGATGCTCAAATCAACTTTATTACTGTATTCAGCATTACACAATGTAATCATTTTATGTGACCCTTTACCATTTTCTTGCTAACTCTGCCTCCTCCTCCCCCTTTAACCACCTCTGGTGGTCTCAGTTCTGTTCTCTCCTTTTGAAAGTGCAATGATTTATTGTGATTGTTGTATCTTTCTTTCTTAAATGTATTTGTTTATTTTTTTAGGCTCCCACTGATAAGTGAGGATATATGATGTTTCTCTTTCTGTGACTGGCTTATTTCACTTAAAATTTTCTCTCAGTCCATGCATGTTGCAGAATTTCATTCTTTTTTATGGCAAGTAGTATTTCATTGTGTGTATATGCCATACTTTCCTTATCCAGTCATCCATCAGTGGACATTTAGGTTGATTCCAACTCTTGGGTATTGTAAATAGAGCTGTGGGTTTGCAGGGAGTGAAGGTTGTGGCTTTGCAGGGAGTGAAGGCTGCAGGTTTCCCTTCAACATGACTTCCATTCCTTTGAGTATATACAAAGTAGTGAAATAGCTGGATCACATGGCAGCTCCATATGTAGTTGTTTGATGAACCTCCATAATTATGTTTTCCATAATGACTTCACTAATTTACAGCCCCACCAACAGCGTAGAAGTGCTCCCCCTTCTCTGCATCCTCACCAGCATTTGTTATTTTCTCTCTTTTTAGTAATGACCAGTCTAACAAAGGTAAGATTATATCTCAATGTGGTTTCGAGTTGCATTTTCTCTGATGCTTACTAGTGTTAAACAAACATTTTTTCAAGTGTTTATTGGCCATTTGTATATCTTCCTTTGAGAAATGCCTATTTGGCTCCTTCACTCATTTTTTAATCGGGTTACTTGTTTGGTTTGGTTTGGTATTTACTATTAAGTTGCTTGAGTTTCTTTTATATTCTGCATATTAATCCCTGTTTAGATGCAGAGTTTGCAAATATTTTTTCCCGTTCTGTAAGTTGTCTTCTCACTTTGCTAATTGCTTCTTTTGCTGTGCAGAATCTTTTTAGTTTAATATAATTGCATTTGCTTATTTTATTCTTTTATTGTCTGTGCTTTTGGGTCTTACTCATAAATCCTTTGCCCAGCCCTATTTCCTGAAGTGTTTCCCTTATCTTTTCCTTTAGAAGTTTTATAGTTTCATGTCTTATATTTAAGGCTTTAATCCATGAGTTGATTTTGGCATATGGCGAGAGGTACAGGTCTAGTTTCATTCTCCTACATGTAGTTGTCCAGTTTTCCCAGCACCATTTATTCAAGAGGCAGTCTCTTCCCCAATGTATGTTGTTGTTGCCTTTGTCAAAGATCAGTTCGCTATATATATATATGTGGGTTGATTTCTGGGTGCTCTCTTCTGTTTCATTTGTCTAAGTGTCTATTTTTATGCCAGTAACATGTTGTTTTGGTAACTATAGCTTTGTAGTATAATTTGAAGTTAGGTAGTGTTATGCCTCCAGCTTTATTTATTTCTGCTCAGGATTGCTTTGGCTATTTGAGGTCTTTTGTTGTCCCATATGAGTGTTAGTATTGTTTTTTTCTATTTCTGTGAAGAGTATCATTGATATTTTGACAGGGATTGTATTGAATTTGTAGATCACTTTGGGTAGTATAGACATTCCCATAATGTTAATTCTTCCAATCCAAGAGAATGGAATGTCTTTCCATCTTTTTGTGTCCTCTTTAATTACTTTTAGCAGTGAGTTGTAGTTCTGCTGTAGTGATCTTTCATCCCCTTGGTTAAATTTATTCGTAGGTATTTTATTTTTTAGTGACTATTGTAAATGGGCTTGCTTTCTTAATTTCTTTTT
This sequence comes from Galeopterus variegatus, assembly GCF_000696425.1. Taxonomy (NCBI): domain Eukaryota; kingdom Metazoa; phylum Chordata; class Mammalia; order Dermoptera; family Cynocephalidae; genus Galeopterus; species Galeopterus variegatus. Next base: position 23,710 of record NW_007735714.1, on the reverse strand, counting down.
CTGTTAGTTCATTGTTGCACTATTAAAACACTAGTGAGTTTTGTGTGTTGATTGTGTACCTGCAACTTTACTGAAATCATTTATCAGTTGTAAGAGTTTACTGTAGAGTTTTTAGATTTTCCGGTATATAGGATAGTGTCATCTGGAAATAGAGACATTGTGACTTTGTCTTTTCCAATCTGGATGCCCTTTATTTCTTTCTCTTGCCTGATTGCTCCGGTTAGCACTTACAATACTATTTTATGTGGGAGTGGTGAAAATGGTCATCCTTGTCTTGTTCCCCTTCTTCCATTCAGAATGATATTGGCAGTGGGTTTGTCATATATGACTTTCATTGTGTTGAGATACTTTCCTTCTATACCTAATTTGCTGAGAGTTTTTTATCAAGAAGGGATGTTGAATTTTGTCAAAGGCTTTTTCTGTGTCTGTTGAGATAATCATAAGCTTTTTTGTCCTTAATTTTGTTGATGTGGCATATGACATTTATTAACTTGTGTATGTTGAACCATCCCTACATCCCTGGAAGGAATCCCACTTGATCATGGTGTATAATTTTTTTTTTTTTGATGTGTTGCTGTATTCTATTTGGAAATATTTTATTGAAGATTTTTGTATGTTATGTTCATCAAAGATATTGCCCATAGTTTTGTTGTTTTGTTTTGTTTTGTTTTTTGGAATAGTTTGAAGAGAATTGGCATTGATTCCTCTTTAAAGGTTTGGTAGAATTCAGCAATACAGCCATTTGCTCCTGGACTTTTTGTTATTGGGAGACTGCTGATTACTATTTCAATCTCATTACTTCTTATTGTTTTTTTCAGGTTTTCTATTTCTTCTTGGTTCAGTCTGGATAGTTTGTACGTGTCCAGAAAGGTATCCATTTCCTCCAGATTTTAAAATTTCTTGGTATATAATTGTTTATAATAGTCTCTAATGATTATTTGTATTTCTGTGGTATCAGTTGTAATGTCTCCTTTTTCACATCTAATTTTTGTTATTTGTGTCTTCTCCCTTCTTTTGTTAGTTACCCTAGCTAGTTGTTTATTTATTTTGTTTATCTTCTTGCAAAACCAACTTTTTGTTTTATTGATCTTTTGTACATTTGTTGGGGGCGGGGGGTTATTTCCTGTAGTTCTGCTGTACTCTTAATTATTTCTTTCCATTTACTAACTTTGACATTGAACTGTTTTTGTTTTCTTTTAGTTCTTTGAGGTGTAGCATTAGCTTGTTTATTTGAAATCTTTCTATTTCTCTGATGTAAGCATTTATGCTTTTGCAGTATCCTACAGGTTTGGGTATGATGTGTCTTTATTTTCATTAGTTTCAAGAAAATTTTGATTTTCTGTTTAATTTCTTCTTAGACCCACAGATTGCTCAGGAGCATGTTGTTTAATTTCCATGTATTTGTATAGTTTCCAGAGTTTTGCTTGTTATTTATTTCTAGTTTTAGCCTGTTATGGTCAGAAAAGAAACTTGAAATGATTTCAGTATTTAAATTTGTTGATACTTGATTTGTGACCTGACATAAGAACGTCTTCCTGACCAAAACATGATCGTATAACTTCGTATAGTTGTCTATCCTGGAGAATGTTCCATGTGCTGATGAGAAGAATGTGTATACTGTAGATGTTAGGTGAAATATTCTATAGATATCTGCCAGGTCCAGTTGTTCTAAAGTGTAGTTTAAATACTGTGTTTCTCTGTTGATTTATTGCCTACATGATATGTCAGATGCTAAGAAGTGAGGTCAGGTCCCCAACTATAACAAGTTGTCTATCCTGGAGAATGTTCCATGTGCTGATGAGAAGAATGTGTATACTGTAGATGTTGGGTGAAATATTCTATAGATATCTGCCAGGTCCAGTTGTTCTAAAGTGTAGTTTAAATCCTGTGTTTCTCTGTTGATTTATTGCCTACATGATATGTCAGATGCTAAGAAGTGAGGTCAGGTCCCCAACTATAACGTATTGGGTTCTGTACCTTTAAGTTAAACACTGTTTGCTTTCTATATCTGGGTGCTCCTATGTTGGGTGCATATATATTGATGACAATTATTTCTTCTTGCTGGATAGATCCCATTATCATTATATAAAGGCATTCTTTAACTCTTTTTATGGTTTTTGGTTTAAATTTTATTTTATCTTATATAAGATTAGCTATTCCTGTTCATTTTCAGTTTCCATTTGTGTGGTTATATCTTTTTTCATCCTTTCATTCTAAGTCTCTGTGTGTCTTTACAGGTGAAGTTAGTCTCTTATGGACAGAATATAGTTGTATTTATCTTTTTAATCACATCAGTCAGTCTGTGTCTTTTGAGTGGGGATTTAATCCATTTACATTTAAGGTTGTTACCAAAAGGTATTTTCTTGCTTCTGGTATATTATAAATTTTCATTTGTTATTATATATTTTGTACTTTTCTTCCCCTTGTATTGTTTGTCTTCAGTGTTTGATGGTTTTTTGAGGTGGTAAGACATAGTTTCTTTGTCTTTATTATTTGCATATTTGTTCTATCACTGGGTTTCATTCTGCTTTGTGTATTCATGGTAGTGATTACCATTTTTTGAATTCCAGATGCAGAACTCATTTGAGGATTTCTTGTAGGGCTGGTCATGTGGTGGTGAACTTCCACAATTTTTGTTTCTCTGGGAAATACACTATTTCTGTCTCATTTCTAAAGGATAGTCTTGGTGGGTATAGAACTCTTGGTGGAAGTATTTTTCTTTTAGTATTTTGAATATATCATCTCATTTTCTTCTGATCTATAGAATTTCTCTTGAGAAATCTCTTAGTCTGATAGGGGCTCCTTTATAAGTTACTTGATGCTTTCCTCTTGCTGTTTTTAAGATCCTCTTTGTCTTTGAGCTTTGCCATTTCCACTATAATGTGTCTCTTAGAGGACTTTTTTGTATTGAATCTGTTTGGCAATCTTTGAGCTTTCTGCATCTGAAAGTCCATGTCTTTTTCTATATGTGGGAAGTTTGTTATCTATTACTATTTTTTTTAATAGGTTTTCAATGTCCTTTTCTTCCTCCACCCCTCTGGAACACCCATGATTCAGATGTTTGTTTGCTAGCTCTTTTAGATTTTCTTTTTTTATTTTTATTCTTTTTTTTTCTTTGTTTCTTTTCTGTTTTTCTTTCTTTTTTTCTGTCTGCCTGTGTTATTTTGAAAAGACAATCTTCAGGATCAGAAATTCTTGCTTCTGCTTTCTCTAACCTACTGCTTAAGCTCTTGGTTGTATTTTTTATTAACTGAATGAATCCTTCAGTTCCAGGAGTTTGGCTACATTCTTTTTTAAGGTATTAATCCCTTTATAAATTTTCCCCTTCATGTCCTGGATATTTTTGCTGCTTTATTATATTGTCTAACAGAGTCTTCTTGTATCTCATTGAGTTTCCTTGGGATTGTTGCCCAGAATTCCTTTTCTGTCATTTCAAGCATTTCCTGCTTTTTGGTGTCCGGTACTTGAGAATTATTTTATTCCTTTAGTGGTATAATATTTTCTTGTTTTCTTTTTTTTTTTTTCATATTTCCAGTGTCTCTACATTGATGTATATCATCTGGCAGTTGCTTCTTCTATTACTCTGGAGTGGGCTTTGAGAAGACAGACTTCCTCCTATAGATGTGTTTTATATCAACCATTGAGTAAGGTCTTTAGTATTGGCTCTGGGTAGATGCAGTAGGGTAGTCTCCATGTGGGTATTGGGGCATTCAGTGTTGGAATTTCCTGTAAGTTCCTCTGTGGCATAAGCACTGGGGCTCTTAGTGATTCCTTGATGAGCTAAATGACACTGTGTTCATTCATCTAGGATGTGGGCAAGCTCTTGAGTTCTTGAGAGAAGTGCCCGAGTGCCTGTGACTCTTTGGCTGGCATGGTTGCCCCTGGTAAGGCTTGTTGGCACACCAGCTAGTGACTGGTGAACCTTATGGATGCACTGAGGTATACTGGAGCGCCTCAGCTTGAATCAGTGACCCTGTACAAGGTTTCTTTTTCTTCTTTCCTATAGGCAGAGGCTTTTCTTGGGTACTTGCTTCCTCCAGCTGGGAGTTAGGTTGGTGATACTGGAGCGCCTCAGCTTGAATCAGTGACCCTGTACAAGGTTTCTTTTTCTTCTTTCCTACAGGCAGAGGCTTTTCTTGGGTCCTTGCTTCCTCCAGCTGGGAGTTAGGTTGGTGGAGATTGGGAATTTTCTTTCCTACTCTCTTTTGGTATCCTGTGTTTCTGTGTTCTTGGAGTGTTCTGTGTTTGTCTCTCCCTGAATCAAGGCAGTTGTGTGGGGTGCACACATACTTCCTCCCCTGAGGTTTGCTACCGAATTGATCCACCAGGTTGTGGGTCTATACTTGTTTACCTCTTTCTCTGGATTCTGCTGGTGACTCTTCTTGTGTCAATGCAGTCAAGTGGTCAGTAGGCCACCTGCATGGTGGTGATGGATGATGCTCTGGAAGAAAGCCACCTTTGCAGGGGCATGGGCTATGTCAGTGGTTGCGGTGGACCACCTATGTAGAAGTAGTGTCTGCAGCAGTGGCGGAGTGTGCCCATGGCTCCTGCTGAGGTTCCCGGCTACACTCCTGCCATATGCCTGTGGCTCCTCCTCATATTTTTCTTTAAATATTTTTTCTCCACTATGTTGTCCACTTCTACTTGTGAAATTTTAATAACACGAATTTTAGATATTTTTATAATGTCTCACATGTTGTGGAAGTTTGTTTAGTTT